>NC_043968.1:71665182-71917682 GCF_902148855.1 Sphaeramia orbicularis | reverse complement strand
GTGACATCGTGGCAGTGCATGGTGAAATGTTTGAGTGGGGGGGTTTAATGACACGCCTCACCACCTTCATTCCTCTGCCAGTGGGAGGGGCTCTGATCCACTGTGGAACCAGCTGAGGCGACGCTGCAACAACAGAACTGAAGATTAAAGGTTTGCTTTTCCTGAGCTTTAGCCTGTATCTGATTTTAAATCTGCAGAAATGTTGGAACCCTGGAGCAGGAACATTGTCCTGGGTGTTGAAGTGGGAATGCTGGTGGTGGTCCTGGTATCTGGCTGTGCAGGACAGATCAGTCACCAAAGAGAGGAGGGGTCATCCTGCTATGGGGGATTCGACCTTTACTTTGTTCTGGACAAGTGAGTGATCTGTACTTGTATTCATTTTATTAATGAAACACTACCTACAAAAGAGACTTAAGGTTCAAGCTAAAATATTTGAATTTATAAGGACAAAATCCTGTTATGTAACATCAGAACACAGAAACTAGTACTGCATGGTAAATATAAAACTATGTAACATATATAAGTGAATAACCTGTATTTAATTTTATTCTGTTTAACACTGCCTGTGTGAACTAAATAAACAAATTTGAGGCTCTGTCAAGACCAGGAGAATCATGATAGAGCTGTCAAAACAACACAGCCCAGTGTTTTTCTGATACAGATGTGGGTAAACAGTGTTTTTATGAAATGTCACCTGTCCAGATGTGTCAACCTGAGGCCTATTGATGTTCAGTCATAATTAAACTATTGGGATTTGTTGGAAACTATAAAACACTATTTCAATCATTATTTTTTGGATGATTTCTTCTGCATGTTGACCATACCAACCGCATTTGAAAGTTTTTTACTCATTGTTTGTTTTTATATTGGACAAAAAGAGGAAATAGTACTAAAAAATGCACCACATATGTAATGTCTAAACTGATGTAGAAGTTAAATTTTCCCATCAAATAAATGGTCCTGAAGTTCACACAAGCTCCTAAAAAGACAAGTCATTTGTGAGTGTGTTATTGATTTTAACCATAAAAGACCCTAAAGCATCTATTGATATAAAAAGTTTAATACCTGTTGATCCACTAATCCATCTATACATGTAAATAAGTCAGGTAAAATGTGGTTTCTTAGCTTTTCAGTAACATCAGATTGCATATGCCTGCATTGTCTCTGTATTAAATATTAAAATAAATGGTAATGGTTAAATGTAGAGAGAAACTGATTTGGACGTAACCACAAAAAAAGTTATGGGTTAAGGTTAAGTCTTGAAGGACTTTTGTGAATGAAATATTGAGTTCTGTTTGACAGTGTGCAAATACGTTGATCTATATTTGCAGGATGTCATCTGATCAGTTTGTAGAAACCCTTTCTCCAGTAGAGCCAGATGTTCCACAGATCCTGAATATTTGTCTCTGCACTGACACATCACAAAATAAATGAAAACATGAGGACGAAAGAAAAAAAGCAATGCAGAGTGAGCAGAGCGTGTAGGTTTGTGTCCGTTTTTAGAGTCCTGTTGAACGACTGCCCTCAGTTAAACTTTTCCTGCTGAAGCTTCTGTTGTGTCTGTAGCAGTGACGGACATTACATATTTACATACTAGGAGTTTATAGTTCATGGAAGCAGGTGACACAGCTACAGTATCCTGAAACTAATTTCCACGGCTTGTATCTGTGATCTAGTTCTTTTGCTCACGACCACAGCTGGTGAGAGCAGGAACGTAAACAGTAAAATGAGAGCTTTGATGTTTGATTCAGCTCCTTCTTCTCCATAACTGACCCATACAGTGTCCATATCACTGTCAATGCTGCCTGATCCACCTGTCAATCAACTACTCATCCCAGTTGGGGATGAGGGTTGGGGTCAGGCCATGCCCCCAGTCTCTGCTTCTTCTACAGAAGGAGATTATGGACAGTATTCTTTCCAGTGTCCAACAACGTCCCCAGTTGAGGTCAGCAGGGCTCCATCCACGCTGTAAACACTGCAACACCATCTGATGGTCTACCAGAATATCCTCCGTCCAATAGTCACACTCCATGAACTCACCAAATTCCTCCCTGTCCAGTAAACCCACCCTAATAGGACAACTCCTTCAGCTTGAATGTGCCCTTTACTACAGGTGTCCACCATCGGGCTGGAGGTTTACTGCCATTACGGGTACCATCAACGCTACAGCCTCAGCTATGAACAGTCACTTCAGTAGTGGAGGCGTTAAACAGGGTCCCCCACCCCCACCATAATGTCCCCCACCTCCCTCAGAACATGGTAAAGATGTACTGCGAGGGGGTCTGCCAGACATTCCTAGCAAACTCTCATTAGCGTTTGGATGTACCGAGTCTGTCCAGCACAGGTGTCAAACATGCAGTCCGGGGGCCAAAACCGGCCCGCCAAAGGTTCCAATCTGGCCCTCGAGATGAATTTACAAAGTGCAAAATGCAAAAGTTACCCTGAAGATATTAACAGTCAAGGGCTTCAAACTCAAAAATAACAGCATAATAACCTAGAAATAATGACTCCAAATGTTCTTCTTGGTTTAATGTGAGAAAAATAATATGATTTTATGCCTATAAATAATGACAACACCAATGTTTCTCTTTGATTTACTGCAAAGAACATTAAATTCTTATATCCTTTAATAATGAAACGTCAATAACCTGAACAAATATGAACAACCTGGAATGTCTAAAGAAAAATAAGTGCAATTTTAACAATAATCTGCCTGTTTTGTGCCTTGGTAGATCTGATCTGTAATGCACATGTAGATATCATAAATTGAGATATAATATTGATAAAATTGTACTTATTTTTCTTCAGAAATTTCATTTTTTTCCAGTTATTCACATCTTTTTTGTTTTGGATAGAAATGGTTTCATCATTTAATGTTATTTTTTGCACTAAAATATTTGGAGTTGTCATTATTTATAGGCTATTATGTTATTATTTTAGTGGTCTGGCCCACTGGAGATCAAATTGGGCTGAATATGGCCCCTGAAAGAATCTGAGTTTGACACCCCTGCTGTACAGCCTCTTCCCTGCCATTGGATCCAACTCACCACCAGATCATAATCAGTCAGCGGCTGTGAACCTCTGTTCATTTTAGTATCCAGAACATTTGACCAGAGACCTGATGAATCCACCACCAAGTCAATCATCGACCTACGGCAGAGGGTGTCCCAGTGACGTGCACTAATGGAGATCCTTATGTTGGAACATGGTGTTCATTATGGACAAACAGCGGAGAGGACCTGCTGCTGTGGTCCTGCTTCTCTCCTGCCTCCATCATTATTATTCATTTAACCATATATTTGTGGAAGTGTTTAATATATAGTTACATAGATAGTAGAGGTTTCTGTCATGGGAATGCTGTGGCTCAGGAGGTAGAGAGGATTGTCCAATAACCAGAGAGTTGGCAATTTGAATCCTGCTCTGTCCTAGTCATGCGCCTTGTGTCCTTGGGCAAGACACTTCACCCACCTTGCCTGCAGTGCTGCTGCTCACACTGGTGTCTGAATGTGTGTTGTTTAGCGTTGTTTAGTGGTGATCAGAGGGACTGGTAGCCATGCTTCCGTCAGTCCGCCCCAGGGCATCTGTGGCTACAAACGTAGTTTACCACCACCAGAGTGTGAATGTGTGAGTGAATGAATAATAGATCCAATGTATGTGCTCTGAGTATGTGTTAAATAGAAAAGCACTATATGAATCTAATCCATTCTTATAATTATTTTTATGATTATATATTATTGGTACTAACAGCTGCAGTAGTGGTATATCCACTGTTAGTACTTGGACTAGTAGTATTAAGGGTTATGGGTATTTGTAGTAGTTATTGGTAGTTAATGCTAACAGCTGTCTAGTTTTTAGCTTACTGACCAATAGGCCGTAAGCCATTGTTGTCATGCGGCGTCCGTCGTTGTCGTCTGTTGTCGTCGTCTGTCGTCGTCTGTCGTCATCTGTCGTCGTCATCTGTTGTCTGTCATTCATTACAAAACTTTCAATCGTCTTCTCCGAAACTACAATTCCGATTGACTTCAAACTTGGTATACAGCTTCTTTATGATGATGTCAACAAAAGTTAGTGAAATTATTTGGATTCAGATCTGATTCTGGATTTGGTGCGACTTTGAAAAATGTTCCCATTATAACAGATAGGAGGTGGATCGATGCAATAACTCAGTAAATATAAATGATATCAAGTTGAAATTTCTACAGTCCAGCCCTGATGGGGAGATGACCAAAACATAATGGCCACATGCTGATCAGGATCTTCTTCTGGATTCGGGAACTTATGGAAAATTTAACATGGGTTCTTATGGGAAAAAAATTGTGACTTTGAAAAATTTTCCCATTGTAACAGATAGGAAGTGGATTGAGTCAGTATCAATGATATCAAGTTGGAATTTGAATTTTTTACAGATCTGATTGGAATATAACCAAAACATGGGCTATATCTGTAATAGAATAAATACACATAACTGGGTGATACTAAATGGCATCTGGATACATTTCCCAAAGTTTTTCATTTGGCTGGTAAGCTACAGGGCCATTGGTCCTATTTTCCTATAGTTGTAGTGAAATTTACTGTGTGCATCCATGTGTCTCCCGCTATTCCCCTCCTCTTCCTCCCCTCCACCATCTCTCTCTCTCTCTCTCTCTCTCTCTCTCTCTTCCTTTAACCCTCTCTCTTTAACCCTTTAACTGTTCATGTCAGTGGTCCATCCTCCAAAGGTGTGGTCTACTCCACGTTTCTGTCTGTTAAAGGTATTTTTTTCTTCCTCTGTCACCAAGCGTTTACCCCTGGAGGATTCTGTTGGCGTCTGTGAATTATCTTAAGAGTCTAGTTCAACTAGCTCTAAATGTAACGTACCATGAGATAACTTTTGTTATGATGTGACAACATATAAATAGAATTTGATTGACTGACTGATTGATTGATTGATGTCCAATTACAGGACACCACTCACATTCAGGTCAGGCAGGTCACTCATTCCATTCAGACATCTCAGGGCACACTGTCCATGGGCCACATGAGTATTGAAATCCCTCAGAAGATGAATGGGATTCCTACCTGGGCCCCTTCCACCCCCCACCCTGCCTGGGACTCCAAAAAGCCTGGGCCTTCTTAACACCAATAGAGGAGGCCTTACTGGCCCTGACAGCCCTCCTCTGAGTAAATATTTTATTTGGTGTCTGTTCTGTTTTCCCTCAGGTCTGGCAGTGTGCAGGGTTACTGGAATGAGATTTATCACTTTGTTGATCACCTGGCCCACAAGTTTATCAGGTTTGTCCACACAGAAACAGTTTGAAAACAGGTGAAGACACTTGGTGACTACACTTCCAACAGCATTACACTAATTTCCAAATGTATTTTTCCTTATTTCCAGTCCTCAGCTGCGAATGTCTTTTATTGTATTTTCAACAGAAGGAAGGACTCTAATGGCTCTAACGAATGACCGGTAAAACACACACACACATACACACACACGCACAGATATTCATTCAACTGTGTATTAACATTGACTTTTGTGTGTCTGTAGTAAATATTCTGTATCCTCGTTTGTTTCTTCAATGTGTGAACAGAGAACAGATTCGGGTTGGACTAGAGGAGCTCTGCACGGTTCAGCCGGGTGGAGACACCTTCATGCACAGAGGTTTTCAGAGAGTAAGTCTATGGGAAATCAGTCTACTTCCAAATATATGATCATTAGATCCACTTACATTTATAGCACTGACACCCCCAAACCTTTCTCTCAGGCCAGTGAGCAAATATACTATAGCACTGGAGATGGTGAGTGGGACATTTTTCTTTTCAGCGCTTCATCTTTCATTCATTTTTATCCCTTCGTCATCATTTCAACCTATGGCAGAGTCATAATATACAGTAAAAGAAATAACAGAAATTCAACTATGTTTCATCACCTGGAGAAAAACATTTAAATATGAAAATGAATTAATGAGAATGTCTTTGTGCCAATGTTTGAATCACAGTTTTGTTTTTTTTTTTTTTTTTTTTTACAATTCTGGTTCTGGTTGCGCCTTCAGGTTTCCGGACCGCCAGCGTCATCATAGCCCTGACGGACGGTGAACTGAGAGAAAATCAGTTTGACCTGGCTGAAAGAGAGGTGATATGAAAACTAGTTTAACGTTACACTAAAACAAAATGCAGAAATTCAGAAGGAACATTGCAGATGTTTTTAAGGGCCTTATCTCATATATTATTATCTACATTAGCTTTTAATTGAAAGGTAAACCAACTCCAGTCAGTGGTGGTATCAGTATCTTTTGCTGTGACTGCCCTGGGAAAGTTGGAGGTGAAGCCATTTATATAAAAATATATGCCTCAGATGGTAGAGTGGGTCGGCCAATAACCAAAGGGTTGGCGGTTGGAATCCCGCTCTGTCCTAGTCAGTCCGTTGTGTCCTTGGGCAAAGACACTTCACCATACTGCCACTCACACTGGTGTATGAATGTTCGGTGGATGGTGGTTGGAGGAGCTGTAGGTGCAAATTGGCAGCCACGCTTCTGTCAGTCTGCCCCTGGACAACTGTGGCGACAAATGTAGTTTACCACCACCAGAGTGTGAGTGAATGAATAATGGGTCAATAATGTAAAGCGGTTTGAGTGACCAAAAAAGCGCTTTATAAATCTAATCTATTATTATTATTATTATTATTATTATTATTTCATGTTACCCTCCTGTCTTCTGTGTCCATTGTGAAACAATGTGAATTTCTTGGCCTGAATCTTGAATGCTCGAAGGGTAACTTGCTCACAGTTATGGCCTGTTATAGATAACCCCCCCCCCCGCCCCCTGCAGTGACACCCTTACATCACTGTATAACGGTGTTTCTGGGTTAAACTCTAATGAACTCATCATAGTGGGTGATCTAAATCCTGATTGGCTGACCTAATACTAAACATCCCTCCAGATCATTGTTGCTTGACTTAATTATGACAAATACCCCACATACGTACGCTGAAATAGGTGAAAATGTTTCCATCAGAAATGTGAAATGACCAAGAATGAAGTCTCAGATTATCGTCAAAAGAGACTTGAAGCACTTTAATGTTTAAAGTGTGTGTCCATGTCATGTCTCACTTTCACTGGTGCAGGTTTCTCATGGGTTTGGCGTATCTGTACTTTAATGAGGAATCTTTAAGACTAATCAGTAAAACACATCTGTGTGTAAATATAGGGTGAAATGGTATAAAAACATCTGGTTTCCCCTGGAGTTTGGAAGTATGCTTAAAGAAAGAGATGCTGTCTGAGTTAAGACAAGATAAAATAAGACTGAGACTGCCTCTGTTTACGAAATAAATCTACTGATTTAATAATGAAAGGAAAGTCAGAGTTTGACCTCTGAAATGACAAAAAATAGGAAAAAATCCAAAGAAGTTTTGGCAAGTTATGAGATCTGTTTCTGACTCAGTACCAGCAAATGAACTTCCTGACTTCTTAGTCAAAGAAGGTATAAACCTGACAGATTAATTAGCCATGATGAATTATTTTAATGAACATTTTATTTCTGCTGGGTTTTTTTTCTACTTTTTTTTTTTTTTTTTAAACCTTTCTTGACTTGTTAAACTCTGACTTATTTGGGTCTATTTCAAATTCAGTATCAGCAGACACTCTATCTATGGACCTTTAACGTCTCTACCATTCAGGTTCACAAAACACTGAAAAAATCAGGTACTAGATACTGGTCCAGATCAACTGGATCCCTTCTTTCTGAAGCTGGCTGCAGATTTTATAGCTGAACTGCTGTCTTACATTTTTTTCTTAATCCTACACTGTAATAAAACTCCCAAAGTCTGGAAGTCGGCCTGTGTACTTCCTCCGCTAAAGAAAAGTGAACCCTCAGAAATAAACGATTACAGGCTAATCTCTAAAGTACGTGTTCTGGAAAAAATTTTCCAAATAATAATGATTCCAGCAACAGCTTTCTTTTAAAGCGCATATTACCAATTCACTGCATAAATTGATAGTGAGGCTTGGATACTGTTTTATTTTCAGTTAGAGGAACAGCTGTATGAAGATGTAGGAGGCAGAACTCGGATGTGATTTCAGTGTCAAACTGGTTCAGTTTGGGTCATCCACGTCACCCACTGATGCCTGGATATTCTCTTCTGGTAGAAAGTGGTAGTGTTAAGCCTTTCCCACACCTTCTCATCATGGTGCTCTCTACCTGGGAGGCACTAGTGGGGTCAGCAGCTGTCATACCTGCTCCAATATTTTCTTTGTATGTAGTGGTTTTTGCTTTTATTTGTAACTCATTTAGCTCACCTGTCCTGTGTCATATCACGTACTTCAGGGATGTCAAACTCATTTCAGTTCAGGGACCACATTCAGCTCAATATGATTTTCAGTGGGTCGGACCATTAAAATAATAACATAATAGCATGACAACTCCAAATTTTTGTCTTTGTTTTAGTGCAAAAAAGTAAAATTAAATATGGCATTTATATATTTACTAAAATATCCTTTCATAAAAAATTTGAGCAACCTGAAATAAGAAAAATAAGTGTAATTTTAACAATATTATGCCTCAGTTTATCATTTACACATGTGCATTACAACTTACAGATCACAATGGATCTACAGTTATATAATACATTTAATAACAGGAATGAATAATATTGTTAAAATTTTGAAGTTTGGAACTAAAATGAGTTTGACCCCTTAATTAACCCCTTACTGTTAATATCTTAATTGCAAAATCATCCTGAGGGTCGGATTGTAACCTCTGGCAGGCTGATTTTGGTCCACGGGCCGCATGTTTCAAACACCTGACTGATTTGGCTTGGACCCCAGGGGACCGACACAAACGAAGGAGGATGGGCACCCCAGGTTATGCAGCAGATCTCAGGAGGAAAAGATCTGATGTATGAGAAAGGATGAGGACCACACATGCCTCTGCCCAGTGTTTTACTGGATAAAGTCCAGTCACTGGAGACCAGACTGGGCAAACTCATGGCCAGGGTACGGGACCTGGTGCAGGGTGTTCAATGGCCAAGCCACGGCAGAGGAAAATGTGCTTAAAATGCAGAATAAGTAATGTAGTGACTGCCTGTCATAAGTGATATGACACAGCACATGCGAGCCAAAAAAAGTTAAATATAAAAACAAACGGATGCTCACCTCACCAGTAACATCTTATACTGTAGCAAATTAAAAAATAGGACCAATGGCCCTGTAGCTTACCAGCCAAATTAAAAGCTTTGGGAAATGTATCCAGATGCCATTTATTATCACCCAGTTCTGTGTATTTATTATATTACAGAAATAGCCCATGTTTTGGTCATATTCCAATCAGATCTGTAAAAAATTCAAATTCCAACTTGATATCATTGATACTTACTGATTTATTGGATCAATCCACTTCCTATTTCTTATAATGGGAAAATTTTTCAAAGCCGCACCAAATCCAGAATCAGATCCAGATGGAAATAATTTCACTAACTTTTGTTGACATCATCATAAAGCAGCTGTATACCAAGTTTGAAGTCAATCAGAACTGTAGTTTAGGAGAAGAAGACGATTGAAATTTTTTCTCCATAAGAGCCCATGTTAAATTTTCTGTAAGTTTCCGGATCCAGAAGATCCTGATCAGCATGTGGACATTATGTTTTGGTCATCTCCCCATCAGGGCTGTAGTGTAGAAATTTACACTGGATATCATTTATATTTACTGAGTTATTGCATCAATCCACTTCCTATCTCTTATAAATGGGAAATTTTTCAAAATTGCACCAAATCCAGAATCAGATCCAGATCCAAATAATTTCACTAACTTTTGTTGACATCATCATAAAGAACCTGTACACCAAGTTTAAAGTCAATCAGAATTGTAGTTTCAGAGAAGAAGACGATTGAAATTTTTGTAACGGACGACAGACGACGACAAACACCACCGGACGCCACATGATGACTATAGCTTACAGTCTGTCAGCCAGTTAGCCAAAATGGATCTGAATACTGCCTCTTATCCTTTTTCATTTGTGGAACCAACAATATAAGGAAATATATACATCAATAAAAAGAGGTTTCCCCATTTCCTCTCCAACCCATAGTCTCCCCAAATGCCTGTAATCATAGTGTTGTTTCATGTTAAAACGAATATCAAATACTGTAGTTAATAGTGTAACAGACACTGCACGCCTGCACTCCTACTTGCCATTACTTGAAAATGAATAGCATAACGTAAGTTTATGGGTAATGCTGCATCATATATGACAGGCAACAGCAGCTGTGGATGTAAAAACATGTGCTTATGATTACATCACATCACACTCTTTATGTCCCACCCACAGTTTTACAGCAGCTGTTAAATACATAACATCATAACTAACATCACTGTGGAACATGCATAGGCAGACTAAAGTCATGAAAAAGGCAGCAGCATTTTGGATCGGTCCTTTATTTATTTATTTATTATGATTGACTGACTGACTTTTATTTCTTCCAGGCAAGCAGGGCACGCCAACTGGGTGCTTCCGTTTACTGTGTGGGAGTGAAAGATTTCAATGAAACTCAGGTAATTCAGTTAATTAGTCAACTTAGTCAGTAAATGAGATAATTAATTAAGGCCTCAAAGGTTCACACAGAAAATCAGCTAATCATTCAATTGTTTCTTAACAGCTTTCAACAATAGCTGACAGTAAGGATCATGTCTTCCCTGTCGGTGATGGTTTCCAGGCGCTGCAAGGAGTCATAGACTCAGTATGTTCGCATCAGCATCAATATATCTACATTTAGTTCATACATACAAATATATACATACTGTTTATGCACATACATACATACATACATACATACATACATACATACATACATAGATACATACATGCAAACATACAATACATATATACAAAAATGCATCCATGCATCCATCCGTCCATCCATCCATCCATCCATCTATCCATGCATACATACATACATACATATATACATACCTACATTCATACATACATACACTGTTTATATATTATCTTCTCTTTCAGATCCTGAAGAGGTCATGTATTGAGATCCTGGCTGTTGAACCCTCCAGCATCTGTGAAGGAGGTTAAACAGCACAAATAATGTAGTGAAATATACACATACACATTTTTATATGTTCAGTAACTAATTTCATCTTTGTTATGATGTAAAATGACAATTTCTAAGTAATATTCTGCTTTATTCATTAATTTGCATTGATCTACCAGCAATCAGTCTACCAAAAATCACTCAAACCCCTCCACTGCACCCATTAGTGTCTGCAATAAAAGATGATATTAATGGTTAATTGATTCCATGTCAGAGTCTTTTCAGGTTGTAGTCAAAGGAAACGGTTTCCTTCACGCCAGAGATGCTCAGAAAGTTCTCTGCAGCTTCCGCATCAATGACACAGTTACTCTGAGTGAGTATCAACTCAAGGCTTTTGTTTCTGTGAGATGATTATATCATGATGGTGTTTATTTACTGAAGAGAATTGCCTATAAGTTAAAATCATGTAATATTTGAAACTGAGTTTTGACATGAAAACATTTCAGTGTAATATTCACATAGAATAAATAGAGCAAAGAACTACACAGTTGTAGAACTCTGTCAACTATTAACCCTTTAACCCCTGACGTGTCTGTGGTACTCATTCTGTTTGGTTTATTTTAAATATTCAGAAAAAATTCAACCATTTGCTCAATAAGTAAGATTTCTAAACATGCTGAGAGAATAGACCTTGGGGGGGCAAAACAGATTAGTGAATGAGAACAATTTGCTATAAAAATAGGCGGTTTGGGCTTTTTTTTTTTTACGCTGTTGTCAGTGTTGTTTTTTGTACTTACTGTTGTTTACAGTGTTGTGGTGATTTCCCTTTATTTTTTTAATTATATTTTTTCGGGGTTTTTTCCGTATAACTGCTTTTTGGAGTTCAAGCAGGTGCCAAAATGTAACTGGACTAATTTAGAAAAAAAGAGCCCTAAAACCAAAAACTACTGGGACCAAAATTCAAACACTTGTTCACTCTTATCTTTGTGCATTCTTTGCCTTATTTAGTAAAACCTGTAAAACTTCAATTCCTCTCTTTGTCTTTTTCTGTTATTTCACCCTGTATTTTCATCCTGTTTTGACCTGATTTAAAGCAAAACCACTGAAGAAAAGGAACACAAGCACATACTCACAAACAGCTTTTATGACACTTCTACAGACACACATTCCAAGCAGCCTGTTTTATTGAAATAGTGTCTCAGGAGTTAAATGCTTAATAAAGAAAACAGAAAAGCAGAAATTTGAACTTTTCCTTGAGGATATTGGAAGAGAGGAGCGCTTCGTGGCTCACAATGACTTAAATCTTTTTCTTCTCCAAAAATATTCACCACCATCTTGTTGAGCTGTGAATCAGCTGGTATAACACTCAAACCTTCTCACATGACTGATGTGGAATGTGGATCTGATCTGGGACAAGCAGTCTCTGCAGACACTAGACACTCGCTGAGCCACACTAAATAAACCACAACCTTCACTCATTTACTCATTTTTCCATAAGGACAGGAAGTCTAGCAAACTAAAAATAAAAGGAATATTCTGAGGCGTGAATCTCCTTAAGTTTCTTTGTAATGAAAACTTACCACCGTTTGGTTTAGTTTTACAATATGATATATGCCCCCTTTTCTTTTTTTTTTAACCCTTTCATGCATAGTGGTCACTACAGTGGACAGCTATTCAAAGCTGTTCTCTTGTATATTCATGGATTTTGTTGTTTTAGTTCCATATCAGCCAACACAGAGGACACTTATGCATCATCCCATACACTGCAATTCATACTATTACTGTAACTTTGCTGTTTTTGATAAACCTGATCTGCAGTAACATGTTTGAGTGTAAATCAATTGCTGATTGTTATTAGACTGTAATTAACAGGTTTTTTTTTAAACAAAATGTTTATTTTTATATTATCTCCATGAAGTGAGTAATAACTAGTATTAGAGTATGTTTAAATATGAGAAAACATCAGAGTAGCAGCATTAAAAATATTTTTAATTCATAGTTTTTACACAGTATATCACTAGATAAACGTTTCTTGGCTTCAAATATTAAATGCATGGTATCCATCTGAGTGGGCATTTTTGCAACTCCATGAAAAATAGGTTCATAAAAAAAAAAAAAAAGTCAATTGCATTGCTTTTTTCATGCCTAAAGATGAACCACTGTCTTGTCTTGTCTTGTCCCTGTACACTTTCGTCTATATGAGCCCTCCCTCTATGTATATGTATACAAGCAAGGAATGGATGAACATGTGAATGTAAAATTTGAGTTTGTTACTTAAACACAAGCTGTAATTAAAAATAAAATTGTCCCCCGAAAAGGGGCGGCGGTGGCGGGTTTAAAAAAAAAAAAGGGGAAAAATTGTGTTTAAGGTTCTCATAATTCATGCATGAAAGGGTTAAACTTGTCTTGTCCACCATAATAACAGCAGAATGGTAGTCTGGCTGCCTTTTGGTGCTGAACAAACTTACTTTGCCAAGGGTAACTCCATAAAGTAATATGAGGCTCCCCTTGATATTCTACTGTCTTTATTATGAGTTTGGTTGAATCACATTTTGATGCTGGACCTGACATGAAAGAACAGGGGAGAGGAGAAGATAAGGAAAAAGTGAAAGGGGGAGATAAAGGAAGAAAAAGGTGGCGAACACCCTCACAAGAAAATATCAACAATACTAACAATAACAACCATGGTGATAATTATAATGGGAACAATAACTAGAACAAGCACTGAGTAAACTGGGCAGAAAGACAAATAAAAACAAACAAACAAAAAAATTACAATAAAATAAAGTAAATAGACCTATTAAATCAGGAATATAAGAAAAGAAAACATGAACAGATATATGCCCCCTTTAACAAAATATGTCTACCTCCACAGTGAAAAGGCCGCTGGTGGTTCGCGATACCTACCTTTTTTGTCCAGCTCCCGTCCTGGAAAAACAGGGAATGTAAGTAAAAAAAACCCCATTAAGATTACATTTATTTTTATTGCTTGATTCTTCGGTGAGACTTTTACAGAATATAACAGTGCACTCCAGCATTTCCAATGGGTACTGGCTAAATTTAAACTCTCTATTTGCATGTTTTTTGTGTTTTATGTTAGACTGAAGAGATGGAAATATGACTTTTGTAATGTTTTTCTTTGCAGGTCTGCTACTCTTCACGTCAGCATGAATAATGGCCTGAGCTTCATATCCAGTTCTGTCACTATAACTGCAGTGACTTGTGTTCGTACACTGTCAACACAACAATACTAATTAGCATAAATCACATGTTATTTCAGAAAAACATGCATTATTAAAATTAATTGAGAAATTTCTGAACATGTCTAAAAATCTCATTGTACGTGTTTGTTCTTTTTGGGACTTCAGACACATATATTTATTTCTTTTTCTGTGTTTTTGTTTTGTTCCTGTAGTCCGATGGTAAGTTTGTGGCCATAGCGCTGCTCGTCCTGCTGCTCCTGCTGACCGTTGCTTTGCTGTGGTGGTTCTGGCCGCTGTGTTGCACCGTGGTACGACAATTGTCAACAACATTATTCATCAATACAACATTTATCAGACACAATATGTATTTGTAATACTGAACAGAATATCTTCATAAATAAGCATCTGAGATTTGTTGTAATAAACTGAAGCTCAAACAGTTTGTTTTTTTTTACATGTTGGGTGTTTGCAGGTCATTCATGAACCTCCTCCTCCTCCAGTCAATGATGACTTCTCCGTAAGTGATGTTTTTTTTTTCACATAATAAATCATTCAACACTAAAACTACTGTAATGTTAGGCAGTGGTGTAGTGGTCCCTGGAGAAGTGGGTATACTCTCAATTTTTGCCTTTTTTTTTTTTAAGTAGGCCAGTTTGTAGTCCAGAAAAATGCCCTGTTTTAGAAACAGTGACATGTCAGACTACTCTATTTAGTTTACCCCCAAAAAAACACCTGGAAACCACCTTAAAACTTGCCTCAGGATTATGTTTTCCATGAAAGTAGGTTCTCTCAATACGTGCCACTCACTTGAAAGACGTTTATTCTGCCTTTCTTGTTCGCATTTCCAATAATCGAGCATCTTTCAACGAGATGTACAGTGACCTGTCAATCAGCTGGGGTAGCACTGGCACCTGAGTCGTCCAATCAGGTTCCAGAGGTGGCCAGCACTAGTTAGCAAAATTTTTACTTGGAATGACCCGCCCTACTCTGCCTCTGATTGGCTCATCCGTCTTCATGCCTAAAGTTAACCAGTCTACTCAATAAAGGCAGTGAGTACCAACCAATTAGAGGCAGAGTAGGGCGGGTCATGGCTTCACCATCCGAGAGGAAAAAATGAGTAATTTGGTTCAGATACTACTGAATGATGCGCATCAGGGGGATTCAGAAGTGGGTATACACAATGCTGACTGAAAAATAAGTTGGTATATGCCATATACCGCCATACGCCTTGGACTACACCACTGGTGTTAGGGTTGCTAAAATACTGCCTTAATATTTTGAAGTTTTCCAATCAATTTATTGTTTATAATAATAGTCCTCATCTTAAAATATTAATGGTAGAACTTTTGATCACTACACTACTACACTGAAAGGTACACAGACTTAATTAGACTTGTATTTTTATTTAATTCATCAAGTAGTGCATTTGTGTCATTCTGTTTTATAAGTTTTCCCTCTATTTCAGGATGATGAGGAGGGTTTTCCAAAGAAGAGGTGGCCCACAGTAGATGCTTCATACTATGGAGGACGTGGAGTCGGAGGAATCAAGAGAATGGAGGTAGAGTTAGATGAGTAAAATGAACCAAAATAATACAGTGATAATTGTATTATAATCATCAGGCAGATTGGAATCTCTTCAATATGATGATAATAATGACAGTCCAGACACTGACTCAAGCACAACACACAGTTCACCATGTGTTTAACCAGTAACTTAAATACACATTCACATACAGAATAGTTCATAATGAGTGGTGGTGGTGAAAAGTCTTGGAATGCATTTTCAACCTTTATAGAAAACATAAATCAAATAAAACTGCATTAGTATGGATAGTGATAGTATGGAACAGGCTACTTAAAACTGAAAGCAGTCAAATTAACCTCGTTTACGGGTTCAGGTTTTGTCATGGGATGGAGGCTAGTGGACTCCTGTAATCCAGAGAGTGTTACCCCCTGGAGCTTGGTCCTGGAAGGACCACCCTTGGTGGGTCGGTCGCTCAGGAGGGTTCCAGACCAACAGGGACACCACTAAGATGGCCGCCCCACCATCCAGCATCCAAAAATGATGCCTGAGACTGGATGATATAATAATAATAATAATAATAATAATAATAATAATAATAATAATAATAACAAATACATTTATTTATAGGTGCCTTTCTTGGCACTCAAGGACACCGTACAGTAAAACAGGAGAGTATAAAATAAGCAATAGATGATATAATGTTGCTATTGACTATAGGTATTACTAATATGTTCTTTGGAATGGACCAAATATATACATAATTTAAAAAAAGAAATTAAACTTAATATTTATCCTAATTACCTTAATGTAACACATGGAATGAATTGCGTGTTCAATTCAATTCAGTTCAATTCAATACTTTATTGTCATTGTATAAAAAAACACAATACATATGGTACTGTTAAGTATTGTAAATGATCCTACTGTTCACCCTGGCGCTTGTCTTTTTTTCTTCTTCCATTCGGCAGATGCTATTGTTCTATCAAATGTTTTACCTCTCAGTCTGCCAATAGTTTCTTTCCCAGTGCTGCGTGTAGCCTGAACAACTCCATATCAGATGCTTAACAGTGTATGGTGTATGTTTTATTTTTGTACTTGTGTATAAATAACAGATTTTATATTCATGCACTTCGTCCAAGTGAGTGTCATCTCTGTCTACGGGGGCACCTGTCTTTTTATCACTCTTATTCATGTAATTTTTCTTTTTTTTTTTCTTTTTTTTTTTTTTTACACCTTGTTACTGTCTTTTATGTATCTTTATGTTGGGGTCTTGTAACTCATTTCCAGTGCATTTTTTCTGCAAATGGAAAATAAACTGATTCTGATTCAGTAGTAATTCAAGCATCTTTCAGGCAAATATAGCAAGACAAATACAAAAGCATTGAAGTGCAACTCCAAGATCCTTTAAACAACTATAATTAAGTGTTAATGTTGAAGCTGTTGCAGCTTTCCAGGGGTTTGTTCTAATTGGTAAAATGTCTAAAGGTCTTTTCTGCCTTGTGTTTCTGTGCAGGTCTTTTGGGGAGATAAAGGCTCCACTGAAGAAGGAGCAAAACTAGAAAAAGCTAAAAATGCTCGTGTTGTAATGCCAGAACAGGAGTTTGATTTGCCTCCACCACGACTCTATTACAGCATCCACAAACCCATCCTCCCTCACAAATGGTATTCTCCCATCAAGGTAAGGGCGGACGTCAACTGTAGGTGTTTCAGTCATATTTGAACCTTTTCATCAAAATTTAATGAACGTCTTTACAAGAAAATCTCTCAGCATGAATCAGGGACATTAGTTCAGACACTCGAGATGCCTTCAATAGCATTTATGCACCAAAGCCTGCAAGGGTTTTGATTTATTCTTTATGTTCCTTGGTATTACATGTTGCAAGGAAATAGTTAATAAAATGTGCCTCTGAGATTCTAGTTAGCTGAATGGTTGCATGGACAGTAATAAAAAACAGACCTGAACTGAGCTCACCACTGAATATGGAATCTGTTGAGTGGCTTCTATTAAATACACCCTTTGTTTATCTGCCTGGTGCATAACGCTTCCTAATTAAAAACATAATATCTGGAGCAGAAAGTCATACCTATTATGATGGTGATGATGATGGTGATGATGATGATGGTGATGATTGTTGTCGTTGTTGTTGTACCTAAACATTATGGTTAGCAATTATGTTTTTTAGGGAAAACTGGATGCTCTATGTGTTTTTCTGAGAAAAGGATATGACAGAGTGTCTGTGATGCGACCCCATCGTGGAGACAAGGTGAGGAAAACTAAACAAACTCGACAAAAACTATAATGGAATCATGAAAAACCCATCACTTACTCAGAGCTGAAAGAAAAACCGACAGAAGATTTAAAACAAAGCATCTAATAAGACTGTATCTATCTGTAGATGGTTCTATCCATACAAACATTATACAGTAAAGAATTGATCAGATTTTACAGTTCATAAAATAAGGTACATGAGGGAGGTGTGAATCGAATACCTCTGACTTAAATCTTAACCACACTGCTTTAAAAGAATAAAATCTTTAAGGTGAGTCTCCGGGGACAAAGTGAGTAGACAAAGACACCACCACAGTCCTATTCCTGCTGAAGTCATCAGGGGTAGACGCCGCATACCTTCACAGTATCGCCGTCACTGCCAGGAAAGACTTTTTCTTCCATGACACTTACTAAAAGGACTAACACAGGAATTTCCTCTTTCCATGTGTTGAAAGCTACGCCATAAACCTTTGCAGAAGTGGTGTTTGAAATTTCATATGAGGAATTTAAGTATCTCTGCAGAGTTCTTGTGTGCACAAACTGCACAGTTGTGTTTACACAGTTTCCCATAGAGTTGGAAAAAACTGGGACTTAATATGTGACCATGGCACCTGTTCAGAGGTGATTACTGATGTGCATAAATAGAAATAAAAAGAGGAAAGTTCTGAAAGCAATATTAGTCCATCTTTGTTGCCACAGTGTATATGGGTTTGTAATATCTTAGCTTTTAAAGCCGAAAGTAGAGTCTTTACCACCCCCTTTATGTCAGTGCTGTCATTTTCCATTTTCCAGTTTAATGAGGAACAACCACATGATCATAATTAAACGGCACAGCACAGCCAAATAGAAGTTCCTCACATTTCCACCTTTTATTTTTGAATTTGCTCAGGTCTGTTTTCATCATATTCACAAATTTAACATTCATCCATCTCTCACTTATTCCTCATGATGGTTTATCCCGGTATCATCTCCTGTTTTTATCTATTTTATAGTGACTGATGTAAAGATACATTAATGACTATATTTGTGCATAGATTAGAGTCATTATTCCATAACATACAACACTGAGAATGGAGAAAAGAAACAATGGCTCTGGCATCGTAATGTCACCACTAACTGCTCGAACAGGGGGGTCAAACTTATGGCCTGTGGGCCAAAATCAGCCTGCCAAAGTGTCTGATTCGGCCCTTCAGTGCAAAAATTACACTGTAGATATAACCAGGCAAGGCGATTGAAATGGATTAGGTCAGGGGTCACATACAGACCACTGTGATCTCAAGTGAAATAAAAACATAATAATCTATAAATTCTGACAACTGTTAAGTAAGTAAAATTACATTAGGAAAATATTTACATTTACATAAAACTGACACAATATTAAGACCAGTGGCGGCTGCTGGTCTTTCAGAGAGGGGAAGCTCATTGTCGGCTTACATCAAAAAATTTTTCAAGTTATTTAAACATAAATTCAGCCCTCCGTTCCTTTTCAAGAAAATGGTCAGTAGACCTTATCGTACCGAGTAGGCATCTTTTCCAGGGACTTGACCAGTGTCCTCTCAATGTCCAGCAGAGCAAGGCTGCTTAGACAGCCTTGGCCCATTGTGTTACAGGTGTAGGACTTGAGCCTTTTTAAACAAGAGATGCTCCTTTCACTCTGACCTAGCCAACAGTATGATTGATTTAACTATCTACAAAACGATATTAAACTCGAACAAGAAATGATTAAATTATGTAACTGAAACAAGAAAACCTTGAAATTATGTTAAATTGAAACAAGGAAGTCCAATGAGTGTGTTTTATTAACAGTGCAAGAAATGAACGAGTAATTTCGTAGTGGTTTCTCTCTCGATTTCACAGCAGAATGTGCGACGGTATTAAACTGAACTGTGTCAGTGAAGGAGTAGATCTCAAAATAGCTGTCAATCAAATGGGATTCAGCCTTTCGACTGATCATCCAATCAGCATGTGGAAGCCCGGCATCCAGCCCGGCCGAGCTCCGCCCACAGCTCCATTCAACCCCAGAGACGCTGAGCATCCGGGGGCGGGACAACATCGTGGCGTTTATCCAATTACCGTCCAGTTTTGAGGCAATGAAAAAAACTGTTCCACTCAGTCCCATTGAAGTGCATGGACGCTGAGCGTCTACGGGCAAATGCACTGAGCAGAGATCGTATGAGAAAACAGCGCAACGGGAATGTATGAGAAGTGAACAACATCGAGTCCGCTGATTTGTGATAAAGCTGATTCTGAACAAACTCATCTTTGAGATGAACGTGTTCTAACACATTTGTAGTCAATGAAATGTCAACACAACCACACATATTTGATCATTTAATTTTCGCAGCTTTAGGGGAAGCTGAGCGCTCCTTGTAGTCTATGAGAAATCGCCTCTGATTAAGACATAATATTGTTGAAATTGCACTTTTCAGCACTTTTCTTAAGAAATGTCAGGTGTTACGTGGTTGTTCAGGTTATTCACATTTTCATAATATAATTTTAAATTTTAACACTAGAATAAAGAGAAAATTTTTAATTATTATTTACAGGCTATTATGTTATTATGTTACTGGTCTGGCTCACTTCAGATCATATTGAGCTGAATGTGGAATCTGAACTGTGGAATCTGAGTTTGAACATCTTACACAACGAATATTTGAACTTTGTGAAAGTTTTTTTTGGGGAGTTGAAGGTTAAATTATTATTATTAATATTATTATCATTATTATTATTATTATTATTATTATTATTATTATTATTATTATTATTATTATTATATGTAAATTAATCTATATGCACATTTGATTATTTTTAACCTGCTGTTTTCTTCTTTACAGGGCAGGTGCATTAACTTCAGCCGCAGTAAACCCTACCCTGTGCTTCACTATCCGGTCTACAACCATCCGTCTACACCCATCTACACTTTACCTCACAGATACCAGGGTCAACCACCACCAACTTCAAGTCCACCCCCTTTTCCATCCACTCCTCCCCCAGCCATCGACACCCCTCCCATGTACAGACCCCCTCCCAACAGAGCCCTGCCCCCAGCTGCCATGAACCCCGCCTCTGCACCACCTTCTATCACTGGCTTTCTGCCCCCTCCTCCTCAGGGCCCGCCTCCTTGTAGAGCCCCGCCTCCATCCCGGCCTCCTCCGCAGCTCAATAATGACGATGACTGGTGAAACTGTACAGAAGAGGGATCCGAATTCAGGGGAGTGGCCTGAAAAGACAGTTTAATTATCTCTTAAAAGTTTTAGTTTTGATGATGCAGCTGGTGAGTCGACACAGGCACAGTGAAAACTGCACAGTTCATTCAAGACAAAAGTGCCTTTTGCATGTGCTCTTCTGCTATAAACACATCTATTTGAAACTTTAGAAGATAAATACTCAGCGCCAAATCCACAAAGAATGGATTGTGACCGTCATTTGCACCATTTCCCACCTGTGGGGAATTTGTCCATGTTATGTCCAGCTGGAGGTGTTTTTGTGTTTTTCTCACTGAACCATAATGAAAATTGCACAGATGCACACACAGAGCTCTCCACAGTCTTAAACTAACATTCATGCAGATGCTCCATGTTTTTAACACAATTCAGTGAAATGTCTGTTAATGCGATTCAGACAGGTCTGAAACATGTTCCATTAACATCCAAATCAAACAATGTTTTTTAGTGCTGATGTTGTTTGGTGTCTCCAAGCAGAACATGATGTGGATGCTGCAGTGGTAAAAGCATTAACACCAGATCAGTCAGGATCTGAGTCACTAATGTTACCTGCTCTGCAGCTTTTATGCTCAAATTTCAGGTTTGTAAGATGGACTGTATGTGATACAGCATCCTGATCTACATCAGTGCTGTGGAAATTTGTATTGATTTTTCATGAATTAGGGGGCGATTTTTCACTAAATATATGAGTATTAACCCTTTAAGCACCAAGGTTGCAATATTGCGACAAGCAACATATCTGAATAAAACAGACAGCTTTTTGAAATCTTGATATCAAAAGTGAATATAAAAAAACAAAAAAGCTTTCAAGAGTTTACACTTTGAAAGTGCTTTCATAATATGTATTGTATTTTTAGCAGATTTGCAGCAAAACAGTCTTTCTTGTGGATCTGGATCTCAGTGTAGCAAGCAGACCTTTGGCTAATAAATGCTTTTGGAAGCAAGTACTACATTAGCTTTATACATTCCATATGCAACATAGAGAAATCTAATAGATTTTCATCCATGCAAAAACATCTACTTGTAATAATCTGCTGTGCTTTATAATAATAAACAGCGTGAAGGTAATATGTAATACATTTCCCCACATTTTTTAAATATGCCATACCATACCATACCATACCATACTGTGCTGTACCATACCAAGTGATTCCATTCCATAACATACAGTGCCATACCACACCGTACTGTTCCGTACCAAACCATAATATACCATACTGTTCCGTACCGTATCATACTGTTCCATTCCGTTCTATACCGTACCAAACCATACTGTCAGATAAGGATGTGATTCCTAGATTCCAAATTGCTCAAAGTTTAAAACTCAGACTTATCCAGAGTTGAAGGTTATATGTGGAATCTAGTGTCATTATATGGTTGGTATGTAGTGGTTGTGTAGTTGTGTAGTTGTGTAGGTGACTTTAAGAATCATGTGGATGTTGACAATGACAGCTTTGAATCTTTTCTTCAGTATCAAGTTTAATCACCTTCTCCCAAAATGTACATAAACCCACTAACGAACTTCCTCTTGTTTTCAACAGAAACTTCCATGAGCGCCATAAAGCACGATATTATTGTTATTTTCACACTGACCCATGGGGATCCACGGGTTCTACATGTGGTAGTTTTTATGTTGTTGTGTATTTGTGCATGCTGTACTGCATTTGTCCAGCAGTCACCGCCAAAGCCTTCTTGCCATAGCAGTGTGACTGAGGCTATTGTATTCCAAAATGACTAATATCCCCAAAATATTGGTCCTATCAATTTGCCATTTTTGGTAGTCAGTTCCTTGACCAAAAATACATAAGTATGACAAACTACAGCAGTCAGCTCTGTACGGATACACACACACACACACACACACACACACACACACACACACATAGGCCACTTGGCTTTCATAATATAGATTGTTGATGTTTAATTTGTAAAAGGCTCTTTAATTTCTAAATATTTTTATTTCATATTTTTGTTTCTCTTAAATAATCAGTACTTATTTAAAGGATGTGACTCCATTTTCTATTTTTTAACATTTGAGACCAAAACGTGAGCTTCAAAATATGGTTCTATTCTATTCTATTCTATTCTATTCTATTCTATTCTATTCTATTCTATTCTATTCTATTCTATCAGCGCATTGACCCACAGGGAACCACAGATCATATTAATACTGAATTCATACCACATTAGCAGATGCATTGTTCCTGTTTTTACACACACACAGATGCTCTGAAATCTTCCAGTATTATGATATATATTATATTATATTATATTATATTACATTATATTATATTTGTGAGGTGAGTAAAACAAAGTGACCAGTGTTTAAACTCCCTCCTTGTCGTTGCCTTGGACCTGCTCCTGGAGGGTCTGGGTTTCCTCTGTGTATAGTGTTTTCTAAGGCCTTGATATGAATTTGTGAAATACCTTGAGATAATCATGTCCTTAAATTGGCACCATGTAAATAAAACTGAAATTGATTGAACTGATTTGAGTTTGGTTGAACCTCAGGCCATGTGGAATGCATTTACCTTCCCGGTACATGGAGTGTGTAAAAGGAAAATCATTAAAAAGGGAGGATGGAGCTATATTTGCACTTTATTCAGTATACGTTAGTGTCTCTGATCTTCATCAGACTCGTACGGAAAAACTGAGTTCAGTAATAACACAACTGAAATATTCATGCCTGCCTTTGCAGCTGCCAATGCACAATAATAAGAATAAGAATACATTTTATTTATAACACACTTTACATGTGTGACAGACAGATGCCAAAGTGTTACAGGACAGGATGCATAAAAAACCAAACCAGTATTAAACATGTGGTGCCAGGCACAACAAACCCCGCCCTTCAAACGTATTGTAGCTTATTTGGCATTGATCCAGCTGATGTCATCGTGTGTGCTGATGTCAGCATATCAATTGTCTCTATATATGTACCGAGTTTGAAGAAAATTGAAACAAAATTGATGTTTTTAAAGACATGAAATTTCATCCATTATAAGTAAATGGAGGGAAAAAAGATTCCAAAAATTCAGAAAAAATTTGAACTTTGAACTACTTTTCCCAAAATGTAGTGACATCTGGTTTTGGTAATTGACAATCTATAATCCCAATTTGGTATGAATCCAACCAATAGTTTTTCTGCTAAAGTGTTAACAAATAAACAATGAAACAAACTGAACCAAAAACAATACCCCTTGCCTCCCCTTCAGGTGGCGAGGTAAAAACAGTTAAAAGCAGAGAATTTAAGACAACTTGTGAGAGCTTTTTGAAGGACTCAGAAGCTCACTGTAAACCTTCCAGAACCATGGAGCTGCTACATGTAAAGCTCTGTTTCCCATAATGAAGTTTGGTTCTTGAGGGTTGTAGACGGTGAGGACCGACCAGATCCTTGAGGTTATGTGGGTCAAGGCCATGAATGTACTGATAAGTCAGAAGACACCCTCTGTATTATGTTCTGGGTGGAGAAAAACAGAAAAAACACACTGGGATTTTCATTTGATTTATTACAGATAAGCCTCTTCTCATAAACTGAAGTAAATAGTTTCTGTTGTGGGTCCATGAACTGCCACTAACTAATAAAATCTAACTCAGTTTTCAGAGATTATGCAAACAGCCAATGGAGTCAATGAAGGCCATGTGCAGCTTTTTCCACTCAGATCTACTGAAATAAATACTGAAATAACTTTTCCATGTGGTTTTCTTCATTGCACTTCTTTCTGTGATGCGTTCACGGACTCATGCAGATAGATTTGCACTGCTGTGGGCAGGAGGTGTGTCTGCTAAAACCGACAGAGGCAAAGCCAGTCTGAGTACGAGCTGACAACAATGGAAACTTTCTTATAATTGTTCCAGATGTGAGTTTTTTAGTCATCACAGTATGAAATGGAGACGATATTACACAATATTAGATGAGCTCATGTTCAAAGGGACGATCGTCAAGTTATTGTGTGGATCCAAATGGAAATTTCCTTTCCTTTACAACCAAATTTTGTTCCTAAATGCATTTTATTAGTCCTTAATATACCCACAGTAGGCATTGAAGTTCAACTTTCTGTCTTTTTCTTCTTGATTTGTGACATGAGAAAATTAAGAGAAAAACCAACTCGGGGGGTTTTTTGACTGTGTTTGTGTGAACAGCAGTGCAGGAGTCTTACTACTGTGGGTTACAGTGTCATAAACGACAGCTGGGCTGAACTATTGGAGCTGAAGAATAACATTTCAGCTCAATTTCCACCTGAGTTAAAGGCGTTGCTCAGCAGAGTTGAGGGAATGGAGGGGTGCTGTGTTCTTATCCTGATGGAAACTTGGCTGAACGGTAACATGCCAGACTCTGTCTTCCAGCTACAGAAGCGACTACTCTTCCATAAGGACTGTAACAGGCTATTGGGTACAAACTGACAACCTTCACCCACAGACTGGTGTCTAAACTGGTCTGTGGTTGAAGTAACTGAGTACTTAGTTGTAAAGCTTCGCCCTCATTACTTATTATACTACATCTTCGTATCACGCATCACGATCAGACACACATGTGAAAAAGCTGCAAAAACTAATTCATTACACTCCAAACACACAAAAATAGCTTGTATGGCTTCATCTGTTAAACAGCTGCTGAAAGTGCCTTGAATAGACCGTATTATTAGGTAATATATTTAACACCTGGACTCACACATAATACTAGCATACGCAAAACTGAACAAGTAAGCAGGATTTGAGGTGGTTTCTGTCTTGGCCACATCACCTTAGTCTACATGTCCCAGCAATAAAGTGGAAAAAAAAAAAAGATTCTTTGTGCTCAAAACGCATGAAAATGCTGTTTTCATCTGAATCTATTAACCCTTTCATGCATGAATTATGAGAACCTTAATGGGTCAAACACAGTAATGTCCAGTCAGAGTGAACTTTAAATTGATCGCCATTCCAACATTTATTTCAATATAAAGTAGCTCCTTGTTTTGGATAATCCTTTATGGTCCAACTAAAGCAAAAATGAATTTAAAAGTAAAAATGTGGGTCAAATTGTCTCTAAAATGTCCCGTCAGAGAGATTTTGAATTCTGTGTTTTGACCCCTTCCAGTTATTTTTCCTGAGAGTTTTTATTCCTCCTTAGGCATTAAAAAAACAACGCGATTGAAATTTTTGTATGAACCTATTTTTCATGGAGTTGCAAAAATATCCACTCAGCTGGACATCGCGCATTTAATTTTTGAAGCAAAGAAGCTTGTATTTACTGATATACTGAGTGAAAACTATGAAAAAAATTTCATAGTGCTGCTAATCTGGTGTTTTGTCACATTTTAACATACTCTAATAGTTAGTTATTACTCACTTTATGGAGATAATATGCAAAAAAAAACAACCTTTTGCAAAAGAAAAATGGTTAATTGCAGTCTATTACAATAATTGACAAATACAATTGATTTACAATTAAACATGTTACTGCTATCAAGAACAGCAAAGTTACGGTAATGGTATGAATGTCAGTGTATGGGATGATGCATAGGCGTCCACTGTGTTGGCTGATATGGAACTAAAACAACAATCCATGAAATTACAAGAGAACAGCTGAGAAGAACTGTCCACTGTAGTGAACACGGTGTATGAAAGGGTTAAATAGCATTGAAAATGGAGTTGACTGTGCTCAAAACAGGATATTACAATCAATCTAAAATTTAGACAGCTCTACTCAGACAACACAAATATACAGGGTGGGGAAGCAAAATTTACATATTTTGAGGCAGGGATTGAAAGACAGTGTATGACCAATTAGTTTATTGAAAAGTCATGAGAATTTATTTGCCACAAGAAAAATTGACATAAGAGAAAATGTGTTTTTATTCTATGTGTCCTCCTTCTTTCTCAATAACTGCTTCACACACTTCCTGAAACTTGCGCAAGTGTTCCTCAAATATTCGGGTGACAACTTCTCCCATTCTTCTTTAATAGTATCTTCCAGACTTTCTCGTAATAGTTTTTGCTCATAGTCATTCTCTTCTTTACATTCTAAACATCTTTATGGACACTCCACTATTTTTGAAATCTCCTTTGGTGTGACGAGTGCATTCAGCAAATCACACACTCTTTGACGTCTGCTTTCCTGATTACTCATATGGCAAAAGTTTCTGAAAAGGTATGGAGAATATGTGTTATGTATGATTAGGACATCAATATATGTTTGGTTTCAAAACAATTGATGTAGTGCCTGCTGAGAAAAAAACCTAAATGTTCATTGTAAATTTTGCTTCCCACCCTGTATAGGGAAATGAATGAAAAAGCAGAAACTAAGGTGGGTTTTGGACTTCTTGTGCTAAGTTCTATTATAATAATCAACTTATTCACACATCCCACTGACAAAGTTGAACTCATTATGCTCAAAATGCATGAAAACATCCTTTTCCGCTGCATCGTTAAACAGCTTGTTGAAAATGCCTTTAATAGGTTTCAGCAGAGGATGTTGTGGTGACTTTAAATAGACAATGTTGTTGCCTAATATATTATGCAGACTCGATAATACTAATAGATACAAAACTGAATGAGAAAGCAGAAGTTGAGGACGTTTTTAACAAATGTTCCAGTGACAAATTTACAAAAAACCAACTCATTTTGCTCAAAACGCATCAAAACAATCTTTTTCAGCTGCATCTTGTTCAACATTGGTGAAAATGAACGGACTTATCTCAGACAAAGATAGTGTGGTGAATTTGAAGAGAACATTTTATTAGGTAATGAATTTACACCTGTAACTCAAATAATACTAACATATGCAAAAGTGAAAGCAAGATTGGGGAGGTTTTAGAAATATAGTGTCAAACTCACTTCAACAGAGAACTATTCATGAAACACACATCCCTGTGATTAAGTTGCAAAAACTACTACTTTGCGGGAAAAAAAAACACACAAACTGTTTGTTTTTTTTGACAGGATCTATTAACCCATAAAGACCCAAACAACCACAGAGAACCAAAATCATGTACCAGTATACAATGTTTAGTAACTTCTGATGCATTAATTCTATCAATACATGTAATAATTGTGTAAAATACAGTTTGTCGTCTTTCATGGTCATCAGACATGACCCTTTGGACATTCAGAGGCTCTGAAGTTACCGTGAAAACACAATCATCTTCTATAACACTGATTCACCAGTAAAACCCATGGAGTTTGATTAATGACGGTGGAATGATATACTGGATTTATGTTCAGTTATGATCAAATTTGTTGAACAAAGTCACATTTACTTCATTTTTTTCTGTCTCTGATATTAGGACCAATTAACTTAATCGGAGGCTTTATGAACGTCTACATGATTAGTACAGTAAATATGGGAAAATACATGATTTTTATACGAAGAAACGCAAAATACATAGAATATATATTATAATAATCATGATATTCATTTAAGAATGGTTAAATAGAGAGAAAAAATGCCTTTTGGAACTACCACAAAAATAACACTGGGTCTTTATGGGTCAAATACACTGTAAAAAAAAGAAAAAAAAGAAAAATGGTAATATTCCGCCAGCAGGGGTGCCAAAAAATACTGTTAAATAACGGAAAACAACCATCTTATACAAATACGGTAATCTTCCATAATGAAAATACAGTTTTTTGCCCTAATTTTACATGAGATTTTGCTTTTTTTTTTTTTTTGACTTTTTAATGTTTAATAAAGAATATTTTCATTTATTTAAACAAATTACCTATAAATATATATATATAAATAATTTTCAATGAAACTAAGTTGTACAATCCACTGATAAAAAAAAACTGTATTTGGACAGTTTATCAGTGCTTATACATGTTATACATTCACAAAAATACATTTATTCAACATTTTTGTTGTGAAACCTCCTGTAATTACACAAGATATTTGTCAATTAACAAACGAGTCTTGTTAAACTTACAGAACAAATACTTCTTTTACGGTGAATTGTCAGTAATTTTATCTCCTTTTATTTATTTATTTTTGTTTTTACAGTATTAAACTTTAAATTAACAGTTTAATCTCATAAATAGAAAAGAAATATTTGTGAAATTACAATACATTTGCAAATGTATTTTAACTGCATTTTTCAGTGAAAAAAGAAAAAAATTTCTTGTAAAAAATGGAAATTTTATGGTTATTCAGTTACAGTTTTTTCATGTTATTTTACATTTGACATGTAAAATCAGTCTATTTTTGTCATTTCATTGATATTTTCCTGTATCTTGAAAATACAGGAAAAATCTGTAAAATAAACGGTAAAAATTCTGTTAAATTACAGATTTTTTTTTACAGTGTAGCATTGAGTGGACTGTGTTCAAAAGAGGATATAACGATGAATTTGTATAGAATATATTATTAAGTAATACATTTAACACCTCCCTCAAAACAATACATATATGTTGTAAAATGAATGAAAAGTCAGAAACTGAGGGGGTTTAAACGTTTCATGCCAAACTCTATTCATAATAATCAACTTATTCATTAAATACATGTCCCACTGATAAAGTTGCAAAAACCACGTCATTGAACTTAAAGCACACAAAAATAACCCTTTGGGCTTAATGCATCTATGCAAGAGAGTCAATTGAATTTAATTTAAAACGAAGTATTAAAAGTTTCTAAATGTCCTTTCTGTGATCCACGGGTAGTTTATCCACAGTCGAATGTGTTTTATTACATTTAAACTGCACTTGCTTTTAATATGGTAATAATCCTGATAATAGTCTAAGCTTAGAGTTGTTTGCTTATTTATTTATTTATTTATTTATTTATTTTTTATTTATTTATTTTTGCCCCCATTATCTGCCTCATCTTAACCCATGAAGACCCAAACAGCCACTGGCGACCAACATTATCTACTGATCTAAAATGTTCAATACCTGTTGATCCTATCAGTCCATGTTTGGTGTAAAATGCAGTTTGTCATCTTTCCCAGTTGATGATATATTTTGATGCAAAGTCACTTGTTCCTCCTTTCGTCTGATTTTTATCCAATAACTTTCGAATTTATTCTGAGCTTCTATGAACATCTACATGATCAGTATATTAAAAAACAAAAAAAGGGGGAAAAAAAGCCTGATTTTCATTGAAAGAATGAAAACTAAATAAGTTAATATCACAATAAATTGTGATAAATCACTTAAGAAAGGTTAGATAAAGACAAAAATGTGTTTGGGAATTGCCACAAAAGCACTGGGTCTTTATACAGTAGATTAATATAATGAAGATATAGAGCTCGTGCGTTTATGAAGTGTTACTAGATGATGTTTTGCTGTCATCTAGTGGACATGAATAGAAACTACATCAGAATTAGAATCAGCTTTATTGGTCAAGTATGTGAACACATACAAGGAATTTGGCTTCATTTTTTCTTTGCTCACGACGTACAATTTCAACATGACCCAAACACAATTAAACATAGACCTAATATAACAAACAGAGACAAGGACAACAATGGGCTGAGATTTACAGTGGGTTTGTAATATGTACAGAATGCAAATGGGAGTTGTTTACAGTGAGCGGATGTGTACAGGGATCTGGTCTATTAAAAATGTCTGTTTATGTATATATTATTATAGTGCGGATTTCAGTTCTGTTTCAACGTGTTGATGATCATATGAACCATGTTTTCAGGTCAAAAATGTACAATTTCATCCCAATTAATGCTATATTTTCATGTCACAAATGGCCAAGTTATATTTGAACTGAATTTACCTGAAAAACAAATATTCTATATTTTTAGATTCCCCAATTTTTCTTACAAGATTCTATACTACATATCACATGTTTTATTTTTACAGGTTGCAATATGGAGTATGGTGCTGATCCATCCTGCTTATGTTACACCAATACATACATGAAGAATGTCACACGTCACTTTTTAAATCAGTTTTCTAATAATAAGCATTTTTATAAAGAAATAACAATTCTATATTGTTATTTACTCTTTAGTATGATGATAAACTATACAATAAATAATTATAATTCTAGTTTTTGCACAGGGATCATTTGTGGAAACGGTGACATGGCTGCTGAGCATCAGTATGATGGGATCCGTAACAACCATGTCACATCCATCCACTGCCACATTTTGTGTTTTTGTGTCAGCTGTTATTGTTTTAGATCCACAATACTAACATTTATGAATAAGAGGATAATTAACAATAGTAAGTATATAAGTTTATTACTAATAAAGTACTGGTACTGACCAGATCATCATGGGTAATGTCACGTCCGTCCACCAGCAAAAGTTTTCACATACACGTGCTATTCAAAATCCAATATTTCTGAAAATATAGCTTCCATTGTAGGGATGTAACAATTACTGGTATAACAATAAACCTCGGTAAAATTGCAGACAGTTAGTATTACCGTTTAAATTCTAATTATCATGATAACCGTGTTTGAGTACCGCACTTTTCGGGAGAAAATGCCTATGTAAAGATCTGCTTTTATGTCAAATATTTGAGTATAGTTTTAATTTATTACAATTTTAATTTTCTATACCTAATATTTGGAACCAATATTCACTTTAAAAATCTTTGAAAAGGTTCGTTAAGCATCTTTGTGTTATTTATGCAACAAATTATATATATTTTTCAAATTGGATTTTAAATATTTTTTTGTGTTTTCTGGCCTTTTGTGTTGCTATAGTAGGTTAAAGTGAAAAGATAATAGGCAGATGATATAAATGAAGTTGTGCTGAAAAAAAAAGATACCAAACATGGGTATAGTAAACATTTGTTTCTATAGTATATAAAGGCAAAATCAGAAGTACTGAAAAACAGACAAAATAGGCTCAGACCACTAAGGGTTAATACTTGAGTGTTTCTGCTACAGAAAGTGCATTGTGCCAGTTAATTTTTTTGTTGTTGTTTTTGTTTTTTTTTTTCAAAATACAACTTGGTTAAATTATTTCAGTGTGTGTATTAGTACTTCTTGATCATTTTGAGCACAATTTCAACAATACCGCGATAATAATGATAACCGTGATAATTTTGGTCACAATAACCGTGATATAAAATTATCATGTTGTTACATCCCTATTCCACTGTCAAATAACATCAGTAGTCTGTGCACAAATGTGTTAGCATTATTTCAACACGGTTCTATGCATTTCCTACAACTTTTTTTTTTTTTTTTTACAAAAATGGACACTCATTTGACCCCCTACGTAAATTTTAGCCGATATCTTTTTACATAACAACTATGTGTCTAAATGTGTAAAGTGAGGCTACACCAAAACCAATAACATATGTTTCTGAAATGTGGTGCTGACCCTGCAGACATATGGGTCAACATGAGCAAGAGGAGGAACCTGGTGAAGGTCCTGAGTCTGATCTGGAAGAAGAAGAAGTTTTATACCAGAGTCTAAACCCAGATGGTGTCATCCACCTCCCATACTGAGTCTGGTTTAACCCTTTCATGCATGAATTGTGAGAACCTTAATCAAGGTTTTTTTTTCCCTTAGTGTCTTTATTCCTCTTTAGGCATGAAAAAAACCCAATGTGATTGAATTTTTTTTTTTTTGAACCGATTTTACATGGAGTTACAAAATCATGCATTTAATTTTAGAAGCAAAGAAACATGTATCTACTGATATACTGTGTGAAAACTATGAGATAAAAGCATTTTTAATGCTGCTAACTTGATGTTTTCTCACATTTCAACAATACCTGAATGGAGATTATATGCAAAAAAAAAAAAAAAAAATACTGTTAATTACAGTTTAATAACAATTTTTTTTTTTTTTTTTTTTTTTTTTTTTTTTTTTACAATCAAACATGTTCGTGCAGATCAGGTTTATCTAGAACAGCAAATGTACAGTAATGGTATGAATTACAGTGTTTGGGATGATGCATAAGCGTCCACTGTGTTAACTGATATGGAAGTAAAACAACAGAATCCATAAATATGCAATAGAACAGCTGTAGAATAACTGTCCACTGTAGTGACCACTATGCATGAAAGGGTTAATGACATCAGCGCAGAGGATTTTCATGTCCGTCACATCCTTTGTAGGGGCAGACAAATGTACAAGTCCACCACTAGATGGCACTATATACCAACACTGACCCTGGAACAACTAACTGGTGAAGAAGAGAGAAATGTAACCCCAAACCAGTGGTGAATGAAGACACCATGAGATGAAGTGGGTCAGTGTCATTTTGTCTCAAATATGTCAGACTCTTTTTTTTTTTTAAATAGTAATAGACAAATGAATAGTGTGGATGATTCATTATTTCAACACATTACTTCTGAATTACTGAATTACTGTGATTGACCTGAATGTGTTGAGAGGCAGTATATTTACAAAAAATGAAGTGAAATATGCCAGCTTCATTTTGTCCACAATCAAACACCAGTCGAGGTTAACTTTAACCCTTTCATGCATGAATTATGAGAACCTTAGTCATTTTTTTTTTCTTGAGCGTTTTTATTCCTCCTCAGGCATGAAAAAACAATGCGATCAAGTTTTTTTTTAAGGAGTTACAAAAATGTCCACGCATTTCATTTTTGAAGTAAAGAAACATGTTTAGAACCCAATATCAGAAAGTGATATTAAAACAATGAAATAATAACATTTTTAATGCTGCTAATTTGATGTTTTCTAACATTTTAACATATTCTAATGCTAGTTATTACTCACTTCATGGAGATAATATGTTTAAAAAAAAAAAAAACAAAACTGATTTTGTCTAACAATGACAGTTGATTTACACTCAAACATGTTTCTGCAGATCAGGTTGATCAAAAACAGCAAAGTTTCAGTAATGGTCTGAATGTCAGAGTATGGGATGATGCATAAGCGTCCACTGTGTTGGCTGATATGGAACTAAAACAACAAAACCCATGAATATACAAGAGAACAGCTGTAAAATAACTGTCCACTGTAGTGACCACCATGCGTGAAAGGGTTAATAACACTGTTTTCTTTATTAATTTGCTTTTTCTAAACTGCTCCAAATGTTTCTGTTCACTTTGTCTGTTCACTGTTAGTGACTGAACGTGTGCAAAGACTCTTGGGTGATTGCCTGTTTGCATCTTTTATGGTGACCTTTATAAACCTAGTCATCACAGTAATAAAGTTCACAGATCAGTGTTGGAGGTGTTTGAAGGCAGCAATAAACTCAACCTCATGTACAAAACATAGAGTCTGTCCATGAAAATGAATGAAGCAAGAAATCCTGTGGTTGAACAAAGTCACCACAGCTGAATAGAAGGACTGTTGGTAAAAAGTTTAATTCATTTCCTCTGTTGAACGATCATAAAATCATTACTTTTTCCTTTTTAAGTGAACAGGTACACACTAACGACTGGCAGCTCAGAGAAGAAAACAACCAGGAGGGTTTGGTCTCGTAAAGAATGTAGGACTAATTTTAACCAGTAGATGGTGCTCCTGACTTCATTTCTTTCAGTCACTTTTTTCTGACGTTTCATCCCATGGGGTAAAGCAGAAAGGTCAGGACTTTAGTTCTCTGTTACGGTATGAAAATGACCAAACTGTGTTTTTATTACCTTAGACTTCACCTCCATGGAATCCATCATGTTACACCTAACCCTTAAAATCATCAACTACAGTCCTGAGTAAAAGAATCAGAATCAGAATATTTTATTCATCCCAGGGGGAAATTACTGTGTTACAGTTGCTCCATTCAAGTATAATGAAAGTAGCAGGAAAGAAATTATCAATACGCAATATACATACACCATATACCAGGGGTGTCAAACTCATTTTAGTTCAGGGGCCATATTCAGCTAAATTTGATCTGCAGTGGGCCGAACCAAAAAAATAATAACATAATAACCTATAAATAATGACAATTCCAAATTTTTGTCTTTGTTTTAGTGTAACAAAAACCCCATTAAATTATGAAAATACTTACTTTTATAAACTATCAAAAAAAAAAAAACAAAAAAAAAAAAACAAAAACACCTGAAAAAGCTGAAATTTAAATTAAAAAAGGCAAGAAAATTTAGTGCAACTTTAACAATATTATGCCTCAACATCTCATTTCTCCATGTCCATTATGGATCAGATCTACAAAGACATTAAACACTGAGGAACAGGCAGAAAAAATGTTAAAATTGTGCTTAATTTTCTTTAGACATTTCAGGTTGCTCATATTTGTTCAGGTTATTCACATTTTAGTGTTACAGGATAGTTTGTATATGTAAATATTTTCATAATTTAATGCTATTTTTTGCACTAAAACAAAGAAAAAAATATGTTGTCAATTCTCGATTTTTTTTTGCTTAATTCAAGATTTTTTTTTACTTAATTGAAGTTTTTTTTGGCTTAATTCAAGATTTTTTTTTACTTAATTGAAGATTTGTTTTGGCTTAATTCAAGATTTTTTTTTTTTTTTTTTACTTAATTGAAGATATTTTTTTTGGCTTAATTCAAGATTTTTTGCTAAATTGAAATTTTTTTTGACTTAATTGAAGATTTATTTATTTATTTTGGCTTAATTGAATATGTTTTTTTTTTTTTTACTTAATTCAAGATTTTTTCCTTAATTCAAGCTACATTTTTTTTGCTTAATTCAGTTCAAGACTGTGGAATTTTTGCGCTTGGCAAAAACATCCCAGGGGCCAAACTGGACCCTTTGGCGGGCCGCATTTGGCCCCCGGGCCGCATGTTTGACACACCCGCCATATACAATATACCAATATAATATACATTATACCAAATATACATATTAAAACACTCCATTAAGACACAATTAGAACAGCAATTTGTACAACATGTTTTAGACAATATATTATCAATATGATAATTAAAGAAATATACACAAATAAGAGTGCAAAAATATTGTTGTATTAAAAATTATGTGGTTATAATGAGGAATTAAATGGTGTGCACTAACTAAAAGGCTCAGGCCAACATTAGGTTCATAAATGAACACAAAGTCACTATCCCCAAAGCCCACACTGTCTTCAGTCACAGCGCCTTCTGATTTGCTGCAGCTAACAACTGAAACACTCTACAAAACACCCTCAAACTCACTGTCCACACATCTCTCACTGTTTTTAAGCAAAACTTGGAACAAATTTTAGTTAACTGTTGCACCTGTTGAGTATTTGTCTTTTACATGTCTCACTGTTATTGCTGTAGTGTATTTATTTATTAACTGTTTATTTCTGTAATTGTTTAACCTTGTTTTTTACTTTTAGCCCCCCCACCCCCTACCCCTCAAGGAGCCATTACTCTTTGATCAGGCTGCATTTGTAGATAAGAATCTGTTCTTAATTGCTTTGCCTGGGTAAATGAAGGTTAAATAAAATAAATAAATATACATTTGTCAGTCTTAGTGTGACCTCCCGTTGTACTTAACATGTCTGTAACCCTTAATATGAGATTTATGATTATGTTTATGTTTATGCATTTGGCAGACGCTTTTTTCCAAAGTGACTTACAAGGGAAAACCAATCAAATCACTCAATCAAATTTTATTTATATAGCGCCAGATCACAACAAAAAAAGTTATCTCATGACACTTTATATATAGAGATTTATTGCATTAATTTTTTGATGTTTTATACCAGGTTTTATTCAACTCATGTCAGATGTTTCTGTTTGTGTTGCTTCTTGTCATGAGGTCAAAGGTCACAGCAATGAGTCACTTTAACCTTTACAACACATTTAATTTAGTTTATACGTCTTTTAAGGCTTCGCACATATTCCCTGTATTTTTTTTGTTTTGTTTTGTTATATCTGAATAAAAATGAATGATGAAAAAATATGTATGAAACCCTGAAAAACAACAAACCTAGAGGTGAACCAGCACTTATCAGGACCAGATGTTTGAGTGTGAACTGGAGTTAATATCATTACAAAACAGAATGGCTAAAATAACCAGTTTTTGCAGCCACTATGGTGGTAGGTGTTCAGTGTGTTAAAATCTGCAGGTTTCAGGTTTCAGTATTCAGGATCTGAATACTTGTACCACTGACACATCAGATACTCTACACAGCCTGGTTTATTGTCTTTATAAAACTCTTTGTCAGGGGGTTAAACTCCTAAAAAGGCCAGTAGATGAGTCACAAACACAAGGAAACCATATCAGCCACAAATATTCCACTGAATTCCAGTCAGCGTTCGTTTGCTTCAAAAAGAATCTGTTTAATTATGAACTCAATGCTGTCGACATCATTTTAACCAAAGCACCAAGTTCATGTCTTTCATTGAATATTTTAGTGGTTATACTCATTTAGTTTAACAGCTACATTCAAACACAGACATCAAATTACTCTGGAAATTTCTTTGAAACCGATCATTTTGTGTTAAAACCTGTTTTTAATGTCGTGTGTGTTGATTCATAAACCTCCTTTGCATGTTAAGTCTCAACTCACAGAATGTAAATAGGACACACCTACTGAAACATGACATAAAGACAGAATGAGTAATCCTGAATAAGCCATACCGTGGTCCACAGGCGTTATTACCAAACTGAGTATGAGATTCTTTTAAATCTGACAGACAGAGTTACTCTATAAACAGTGTTACTGCCGACATGTTGCAGTGTTTGCAAGAAATTCTTGGAATGATGAGGACGATGCATCATCCGAGTCCATAAATCAAAGTCAACCACTAGAGGAGCGGTGATATTTGTGTGTCTTCCACAGAAAAATGACTTTGGAACCAATAGAAACTTGCACAGACTGGATTTTTCCCATCAGCACAAAGAGGAAACTCCAACACAAGGTCACAGTCAGGGTTATGGTTTCCCAATTATATGAAAAATTAAGATATGTTTGATAATAAATTTACACCAAAAGAAAGACAAAGACATAAACAGAGGATAATTGGGTGATGGATTCCAGCCCAGTCTTCATTATGTTCCTCCACATACGTTCATTCAAACCCAGTTTCCATCTAAACTTTCCCACTGCAGCTGCTTTCCCCTCCATCTGACTCCAATGGTGTGAATAATTTTCTCAAATGGATTTTAATTACAGCTTGTAATCCCAACTGGCTGCTCTGCAAACAGTTATTCACCAAAGTTTAAACATTTCATCAGAGAAATGTAAGATTAGCGCGATACTTTGACAGTACATTATACATGAGTTTGTAACCTTCTTCTATTCAATGTCGAATGAACTAAAAATGACATTAAGCTGCGGGAGACTTTTGTGACCAATTTTTCATCAAATCTGTAAAACCCCAGTCATATCCTCAGTATCACAAATCTGTAAGTCTTTCTATGATTACTCACCTGAATCTCTTGCATTACGGTAAACAATTTCGAAGTGCCATTCACCATAAACAAACCATGTGTTTACAAACAGAGCCAGTAGGTAACTCGGGCATTTTCGGAATTTTGTCGCAACGTGCATTGTGGGAAACGCCGGTTCACGTCGCTGTCTGGCAGCGGCAGCTGCTAAAGACACGACACGGAAACGGCAGGCGCTCCCTTTCCTCTGTGCATATTCCTCCAGCCGTTTCTGATTTCAGCTGTTTCCGCATCATGTTTAATCCATATAATACCATATGCTCGTGCTGCTGCTGCCGCTGTCAGGCGGCGGCGCGAGCCTTTGCTTCCCGCAATGCACGTCACAACAAAATTCCGAAGATGCCCGAGTTACCTCCCAACTCTGTTTGTAAACATATGGTTTGTTTATGGTGGATGGCACTAAGAATTGTTCACTCTGATGCAAGAGATTCAGGTGAATAATCACAGAAAGACTTACAGATTCATGATACTTAGGCTGTGACTGAGGTTTTACAGATTTGATAAAAAATTGGTCATGAAAGTCTCCCCCACCTTTAAGGATAATGAGCACATCCACATAATAATGTAATGGATTATTTAATTGACCACTGGAAAGGCATCATACAGTTTTCCTGCTCTGGAAAACATGGGTTTGCAAAATGTTTTGTGCTGGAATAACATTACGTGTCCAAAACGGTGCAATTGTCCATATTTTTTATTTTTTATTTTTGACTATGTATTTTACTTCTTCTTCTTTAGTATTGTAAAGCACTTTGTGAATTCTTTCTTTGAGAAGTGCTATATAAATAAACAAACATTACTACTACTATTATGATTATTGTGTTGATGATAATGATGATGATGATGATGATGATTATTATTATTATTATTATTATTATTATTATTATTATTATTATTATTATTGTTATTATTGTTATTATTATTATATATTTGGACAGTGATGTAGCCTCTGTTCACCACCACTGTGGATTTACCATGAAGCAGTCCAGATGTGACTGAGGTGTGGACTTTCAGCTTTAACTCAAGGGGTTTAACACAAATAATGCTAACTGTTTAGGAATTACAGCCATTTTAACGTTATCCGTCCATTTTCAGAGACTCAAAACTAAGTGGACAAACTGACTGAGGATCAGCTTCATGTCTGGGTGTGACCTGTTCTCTGGTTATTCTACGACAAATGAGGCACATAAGGTCTGGAGTTAACTCTAAATGTTGAGTTTACATTTTGAATATGATGTCCCCAGAGGTGTCTCCGCAAATGAAGGAGGTAAAGGTACAAAATTAGTGTCATTGTCCAAACACATATGGACCTGACTGCACATGTTATGAAATTACATTAACATATTAAAACAAAATGAATGTGTGCTATAACTAAAGCTAAATCTGATCCAGCAAATTATTGTGAATCTGGGCATTTTTTTGGCCAATGAATATGAAAATGAATTTACATATTAGTGCATTGTCTTGTATTTTAATATGCTTGTTTAGGGTCCAATAAAACACGATCCAGGGCTAATTTTGGGTCCTGAACTGACGTTTGGGAAACTCATCTGTTAACAATTCCACACAGATTTGTTTGTGTCCATATCCATGCCCAGATACAGTGACTCAGACTCAGACACACAACACCTTCACATATTCATCCCCAGCAACACGCTTAAAACAGAAACCAACCCCAAAATGCCTCCAAATGACCACCAGCATTTCTGTGGTGAAGCTAAATACGACAAGTGACAGCAACATGAAACCGGTGGTGCAGCGTTTGAGCCGCCGGGAGGTTGAACTGGAGATTTATCAGAATCTGATTCAGAACACTTTATTAATCCCAGGGGGAAATTATTGGGTGTTGCAGCTGCTCTTTTCAAATATAATAAAAAGTAGCAGGAAAGAAATGATCACTAAAACAGAAAAAGGAAAATATATTAATATATAAAGCTCTAAATATGCAAGCATATATATATAGCTCTAAATATATATATTTATTTATATATACTAGCGCGTTAACCCATGAAGAACCACGGCTCATATTAATGCTAATACGTAGAGACTGAAGTTAGTAAATGTGTACCTTCATTTCCTGTCATGCAGCGTCTTACTGCACTTCCCATCAGCCGTCATGGGCATAGCAACATCACTGTAAGGCTATTGTATTCAAAAATTGCTAATATCTCCCAAAATATTGGTCCTAACAACTTGCCAAAATATTTCATGTGGTGATGGGACTATTCCTCAGCTGTAGGTACCAAATTTGTCAGTTAAAAACACCTTAATTCGTCAGAACCATGCAGATACACACACTTGCTTGGAGACCTTCCAGTATTCATTCATTCATTCATTCATCATCTGAACCCACTTTATCCTCAGTAGGGTCGCAGGGGTTGCTGGAGCCTATCCCAGCTGCTTATGGCAGAAGGTGGGGTACACCCTGGACGAGTCGCCAGTTCATCGCAGGGCTCTTCCAGGATTATTATATAGATATTTATATACCAAATATACATATTAGAACATTGTATTAAAACACAAAATTAGAACAGCAATTGGTAAAATATACTATCAATATGATAATTAAGAAATATACATAATAAGTGTGCAAAAATATCGTATTTCCTCAGTACTTTCTTACAGCATGACGTTAAAACAGCTGGTGTTAACAACTAAAACATTCAGCATTGGTTTTAATACATGAGGTTCATTAGGGGCAGTGTGACAAAGTCCTGAGGTTCTTCTCCCTCCCATGACTTTTATGATCAAACCTCCTCATCAGATAAAAAGAAGGCGAGGGCACCAAGGCTCACTTGTCCTTATCTCTAACACTGTGTTTATATGAAAACAGAAGAGCCGCCTTCTTAATGACTAAGACCATCAGAAGGGTTCAGGATCAGTTCCCCTCAGTAATCCCACTCCTTCCATTCTCTCTCTGCAGATTCATTGTGATTAAAGCCATGGGTATTATTTTCCATCAGTTTCAGTTCGTACAAGCATCAATAAACATGGATTTCAGATAGTCAGAGTGGCGAAGAAAGAAGCAAACACAGTCCTGATCAAAAGCCACAAACATTATTAATGTGGTCCTTTCACTTCACTAGTAAGACTGAACTCATTTATACTGAAACTGTGCTTTATCACACACTAATAAAACCTCATTCCCATGTTACATGTACGGCGTGGTTCTGTCTAATGTCTAAGACAAGAGCATGCAGGTTTTGTTTTTTAAAAATGCACTAATAATCCGTGGATCTCATTTGCATTATGACTGTGATGAGGCTCCTGATTAACGTTCTAATGGCATCCTGCAATCGAATCACAGCAACTGCTGCTATAGAAGCTCATCTGTGATGAAAGAACGGGAAAGGTCACCTCTAGACAGAGGGACTGACGATACAATAATGCATATGTGTGTGAGAAACACCACACTGAAAACCACAGATCAGGACAAAACAGTAACTGTTTCAGAGCAAATCTGAGACTTAGTGTTGTAGATCTGTCTGCATAAAGTCACAGCTTTGAGGAAATTAAACCTTCTAAACCAGGGGTCTCAAGCTCATTTTCTTTCAGGTTTCTCATTCAGCCTGATTTGATCTGCAGTGGGCAGCTGCTTCTATTTCTATTTTGCTTCTGCTTCTATTTATCCAATGGTGAAGAATCCTTGAAAAAAAAAAAATCCAGAGCCTGGATCCAGATCCTGACCATCTTCGAGGAGGACTGAGCTATTGTGGAGAACTACTCTGAGCAGGGACGTGCACAGATAGACCGGTGATGCTAATTCAGTGCATTTGATAATATGAGGAGAGAACCAGCAAACCAGCAAATCGATGAAAATCCTCTGCTACTTATTTGCATGAAAAGTTGTGAGTACCCGGTATATTTCCAGAGTCACAAATCTATAATAGCCTATGAATCCAAACTGTGTCTAAAACTGCGTGTTGTTGTTGTGTCAGGCTGAACAGAGACAATGGTGGAGTGCAAAGCTAACGGCAGCACAAACAACAAGCACGAGTATGTGCTTTCCACTTCATCTGCTCACTGACTACTGCTTATTTACTCATACTCATCACCTGGAATCAACAACAGGTATGTCCCTTACGGCCAGCAATGGCTGCTCCCCATGGGTTCTGCTCACGCATGTAATTCACATAATAAAAAGGTCCAGTGTGGTGCATTTTATAGCAATTTTGTACTGAATTTGCGCCTCTTCTGCCTTTAAGTAATACACAATGCAGAATTAATGTCATAAGCATGACCAGTACAGGTACACTTTAATCCAGAGTAAGGCATCATATACTGGGATGTTCATATTTTTGGAGTATTGCTGTCCTGTGACAACAAGGGATACACAATATTTTGCTGATAGTGACTAATATCCAGTGTCTTTTCACTAATGGCAGCATCTCTGAAGTAATCAAAATCTTTCAAGAAATGGCACCAAGGAGGTTGCTCCTTTAGGGAGTTACTGTTATAGTTCTCATTACACACAAAGTACTTAGACCTTATGCACAGTTGTGTCAGTGTGCAGTCTTAGATTGGTTCTATGATATTGGTTTGTTCAGGCTGATAGAGGCTGTTCAGTAAATTAGTGACTGGTTATGTGACTCAGTTTTGGCTTTGTAGATTTTGACACGGTTGGGTGGTTCATAATCCTCCTCTAGTCATTTTTTTTGCTCCTGGACTCTTAAGGCCTGTGCTCATTGAACTTTACAAGTAGAATGTTTTTTGTTTGTTTTTTTCTAGTTATTTGGTGTGAAAAGTGTAAGGCCATTGCAGTAGCAGTACATTGTTTTATAGAATGCTAACATATGTGTAATACTGAATAAACAGTGATGGCAAGTTATCGTGGACCAATATTTATGAAAACGCTGCAGATCAGGATTGTCGGCAGAGGGGTGCCCTTTTTCGTTGGCTGAGGACCTGCCCCTCTAAATGTCTGTGCAAGCCACTGCCTCTGAGTATAAATGTCAACACCAAGTGTGCTGTAGATGTTGAGTTCCAGGTGCAGACAGACATACATCTATGTTCCAGACATGCATCCATGGGTAAAGGGTACGAAGAAGTAAGGACTAAGATAAATGTGATTAACCCTTTCATACATACTGGTCACTACAGTGGACAGTTATTCTACATCTGTTCTCCTATATTTTCTTGGGTTTTGTTGTTTTAGTTCCATATCAGCCAACACAGTGAACACTTATGCATCATCCCATACACTGACATTCATATCATTACTATAACTTTGCTGTTCTTGATAAACCTGATCTGCAGTGACATGTTTGGTTTGAGTGTAAATCAATTGCTAATAAAAATTGGGAATATGATAAAAGGCAAAAAAACAACAACATTAGATTAGCTGTATTAAAAATGTTTTGATATTGTATATCACTTTCTGATATTCAAAAATTAAACACATGGTGTCCAGCGGAGTGGACATTTTTGGAACTCCACAAAAAATTATGAAGGTAGATTTGTTTCTCTATTGCTTCAACCAAAAAAAAAAAAATTTTCATGAAAAAAAAAAAAAATCACTTCAATCACGGAAAAAAGTGTTCAAATGCAATTTTTTGGATCATAATTTTTTTTTCATCCAAATACTTTTCTTCTTTGAATTTTTTTTTTTTATTTAGTTAAAGCAATAAAGAAACAAATCTACCTTCATGAAAAACAGGTTTATTTAAAAAAAAAAAAAAATCAATTGCATTGTTTTTTCATGCCTAAAGAAGAATAAAAACACTTAGGAAAAAAATCTCGACTAAGGTTCTCATAATTCATCCATGAAAGGGTTAATGTCATGTATTGGGTCAAAACACAAGATCAGCTTCAGCTTCAGATCCCAGTTTCAGCATTTACGTATTAACAGTAAACCTCACACAGATGGTGTAACATCTTTTTCTCCTTTCATTTCCGGGAAGTGTTTGAAATCATTGAAATAACCCAGTCTGTGACACAGGATAACGAGGTCTACAGAACAGAAAACGTACAGAGGTCGCTCCATGAGTCAGCTTGTTGTTTTCCGCCTCAGGACGTTGGACGTATGTGGGACATCGGTCGCCTTTGGGTCTGGACGGAAAAACCTGTCACCCTCCGAACCGTTCCACAATGTTTTCAGCTGCCAAATGCACAAACGCACACAAACACACACATATACGATGGCACAAACAATCCACAGACACACAAATGCACACACATACAAATGAGCCCAATCCACAGCGTCCTCAGACCAAGCTTGTTCCACGTGTGACAGTTCGACCACATGCAGATGCAGGCAGTCATGTGGCCGGCGTCACTCTGTGGTAAATTAGTAGTCATGTTATAAACAGATTATTTTAGTCTCTGATTACGTTTGGACTAAATGACGGCTTAGCTTAAAAACCAGTGTCACTGCCCAAATGTCCCTCTTTGATTATATAGAGGTTTGGATGATAATTATTATACTGAAGCAGAAAGTAGAGTGATTACCAAAGGATAATGGTATGAAAACTGTCGCAGGATGTCTTTATTATATACGGCTGAAATGTTAGTCGCAAAGTTAGCATGTAAATTTCAGTTGGTGTAGATAATTTAACCCATAAAGACCCAGTGCTAGATTACTTTCGATCTTTACGAACACTGCCTTCAGATTGATCTCTCACACCTCCACCCTACTCTATTTTGTTATTGTTTAGGTGTTGTTGTTTTTTTTGTCGTAATTCATTGTGTCTACCATTATTGTCACATTTGATACATCTATGTAATGTCTAATATTTTAAAGTAAGCACAGGTATCTGCAAGCTATGACTTTTTTTTAAAATTTATTTATTTATTTATATTTTCTTCTATTTCCATTAGCTCAATTAATATTCTTGTACATTACAGATTTGTTACTGCTTGTACTTATTTGATTTTCTACTGCTCAGAGTCTATGTTATAATATTCTTATTCCTGGTGTTGCCCCTTCTCAGAGGGCCTTGGGGTTGGTTTAGGCATGGGGGAAAATGATATAAAAGGCAATGTATAATGAATGCACTGTAATTCTGTTCCTTTGTATGTACTGTTACATTGCTCAAAAAAGATTAAAAAAAAAAAAAAAGACCCAGTGCTACTTTTGTGACAGTTCCCAAATGAATTTTTCTCTAGATTTTACCTTTTGCAAGCGATTTATCACCATTTATCATAATATCATCCTCTCTATTCTGCATTTTTTTTTGGTGAAAATCAAGTATTTTCTGACATTTAATTTGCTGATCATATACTGTAATCACCCTACTGAGATTACGTTTGAGGGTTATTATTCCAAAAAGAGAGAAAACTTAAGAAAAAGGGACTTTTTCAGTGAAGTATATCATTAACTGAACATAAACCAAATGTCTCCATCCACTGCCATTGATCAAACTCGATGAGTTTTACTGGTGAATCAGTGTTGTAGAAGATGACGGTGTTTCCACATGCACTACAGAGCCTCTGAATGTCCAAATGGGTCATATCTGGTGACCATGAAAAGATGACAAACTGTATTTTACACCGATTACACTACAAAAATCTAAATCTTACCAAGTGTATTTTTCTTATTTCTAGTCGAAATATCTCATCTCACTTAAAAAAAAGGCATAATCAGCTAAAGAGTAACTTGTAAGTGAGATATAAGAACTTATTTTTAGACAATAGACCTTGAAAATCTTATTTCAATTATTTTTTTTAATGAATTCAATAATTTTCACTTGTTCCATTGGCAATTTTTTTTTTTTTTTTGCTTAATTCAAGCAAAAACAAAATTATCTTGGTAAGATTTCTTGAAATAAGATTTTCAAGGTCTATTGTCTAAAAATAAGTTCTTATATCTCACTTACAAGTAACTCTTTAGGTGATTATGTCTTTTATTCCCTCCGCCAAGGAGGTTATGTTTTTACCAGGGTTTGTTTGTCTGTTTGTTTGTTTGTTTGTTTGTCTGTCCGTTAGTGTGCAACATAACTCAAAAAGTTATGGACAGATTTGGATGAAATTTTCAGGGTTTGTTGGAAATGGGATAAGGAAGAAATGATTAAATTTTGGTGGTGATCGGGGGTGGGGGGGCCCACGGGGGGTGGGCCACTGATCAGCCTTGGTGGAGGTCTGCGCTCTCCGAGTGCTTCTAGTTTTTAAGTGTGATGAGATATTTCGACTAGAAATGAGAAAAATACACTTGGTAAAATTTTGCATTGATAAAATAAATGGATCCAAACTTATTATACAGATCTGTTATTAGATCAGTGGATGCTTTTGGACGCTGGTGAACATTTGGGTCTTTATGGGTTTATAAGTAATGGGTGCAAAGGTTGAAATGTATTTTACCAGTGGTTGATACGTGTCACATTCTCCAAGATTTCCTTTTTCATTTCCTTCTCCATCATTGTCCGGATGCAGCAGCTGTTTCCTGAAACAGTTAAGTGTCACACCAGGGTGATATGAAGGACTGAACCAGAACCTGCTCATTCTTTCCTTGTGACCCAGTTCCATTTTTTAAAGAATATCTCTGCATGTCTCATACAGTCATGAATGGGGGGGTGGAGTGTACGTCCCACCCTTTTCATAAACCCCACTAACCTCCTCCTCTCTCATAAACACACAGACACATGTGGACTTTGTGCGTTTGCCACCCTGAACCAAGATAAACGGTGTCATTTTGGGAAAAGCCAAACTCTGGGTGTTGTCTGATCCTGGTGAAACCACAGAGACGGGTTGGTGAGATTACTGCTGTGGAAACACTTAACAGGCAATGATGACTGTTCATGTTCGTCAGAGAGAGGAGGGTTGGCATCAAAATCAGCTGCATAAATGCTGTTCTACGAACATGGCTTCACCAAAATAGGACATGATTTATACCCTGCGGTGTGTGTTTGGGTTCGTGTCCACCTCTGCTCGGTTCAGATGATGGATTTGTAAAAGCAGGTCTGATCATTCACTTTATACAAGACGACACATGAGCAGGAATGTAGAGATGACACACTCGTCAAACTAACGCTGACCTTCAACCAACCTTTGACCTGTTTGTCAGAAATGATAAAAGATGACATACAGCGAGCACTCTGGGTAAACAAACCACTCTCATGACAAACACGGTCCTTGAGTGATCCCAAAATATCCAAAATGGTTTTAAAGTCTGATATCAATCTGATGTAAATGAATCAGTTTTTAGAGATCACAGAAATGTCACTGTTATGAAAGTTATTACTGAATGCTTTATGTTACAACTGACAACAAAAGGTTTTCACTGCCAACCTCATTATGTTGATTAAATGCACAGACATAGTGTATGCAGGGGTAGTCAAGTGGACACCGATGCAGCCCCAGACCATCACAGATGCTGCTTTTGGACATTCCACTGATAAGAGTCTGTGTCGTAGAAGAAGACTCTGATGTCCATTTTTCCTAAAAACAAGCTGAAATATGACCACAGAACTTTTAGAATGTCTTAAGTCCCTTTTCCACCAGATTCCCAGAAACTTATTTACCTGGTAAAATAATTTCTGTTTTCTCACCACACCTTAAAGTTCCTGAAAATGTTTTCAAATGAGGCTTGTCATTTTGAGCTGCCAGCTTTGAATTTCTTCTGATCGTATTCATCATACATTTGATGAGGTCTGGGCTGTTTTAGGCATATTTGCTTCATATGCTCTTTAAAACGTTTAGATGGACAGGCAAATGATTGAAATGCACTTACATGAGAGAATACGCTTAAAACAGTGACTTTAAACACTCAGGAGTGTATTCGTCAAATATTCGTGGTCATCGTCCACTTCTCGTAGCTTCTCTTCTTTTACCATTTTTATTCCAAATGATCAAAACACAAACGAAGGTGAGTTTTGTAGATATGGAATGAAGCAGTTTACAGACACACACTGGCTATAGTGGGTGAACAGAAGCGTGGAACACTGACAGTGTTTTCAACCACACAGCCCCGCCCCCAAGATTTCCAGGAATCGGAAAAGTCCTGACCCCCTGTCCCCTTATATTGTTTAATCAGGCAAAGTATGGGGTCAGAGGAAAGTTTTTCATCAGGTAATTTCAGTGGCAACGTGCCAAGGTTTTTCTAAGTTCCTAGCAAAGTTAGAGAACCAGAGAACCCAGAACCTCTACTCACATCTGTCCATTTTAGAGAATGCTCCAACTTGTGGAAATTGGGTTTATTAATTGTATTCCTGCTGAGGTGATGATGTGTGTTTGGGGCTGAGTCAGTTCTCAGTTATATTACAGTCTTAAGGCGGCCATACACTGTGCGATTATTTCGATCGTTGCACGCAGCTCCATCTCAAACTGTGCGAATCAGTCGTACAGTCAGGCTCACGATTCCTGTTCTCACACTGCACGGACCGACGCTCGTATGCGACCTGACTGCTCACACTGTACGACCATACACCGTAGGACGCACGACACGTTTGAGTGTTGTATCCAGAAATACAACGTTAAAATACCAAGGAATCCGTAAAAGTGCATATAGACGATTGTGTATTGGCGTGAGCCACGAAATGGTAGTGCTAAACAAAAACCAACGAGCTGCTTTCGTAATATGTGCCATTATCTGCGGGGAATCAAAAAAGAAGAAAAGACAACGATGTGTTCGGTGCAGGCATTGGTTGGCCAGACGTGGACAGTATGGGCTGTCATCCTACAGCAAAGAGAACTAGAGGTAAACTGCAACAGCTAAACTGCACTAGGACAATAGCCAGCTTGTACACTACTGTACGCGTCTGTGTTCGCGCATGCACAGTGTGAGAATTTGAGGCACATCGGTTCGTGGCACTGCTTTGACAGTGCGATACACTCACGAGGAGCGAGCAGGATTTCAAACAGCTCTATTTTCCTTGCGAACACACGATTGCTGGTCGTGAGGTGGTCGTGAGGTGCTAATCGCTTCTCTTTACCCCATGTACACTGCACGAAGCACGACACACGATTAGAGGCACATCGGGCCCGATCCCAGAAAGAGTTGCACGAGTGAGAAATCGTCTCTAAACTCGCACAGTGTAAGGCCGCCTTTAAACGTGTTGTAAAACTAGTTCTATAACTGATTTCCTAAATTAAGAGTTTTCCTTTAGTCATCAAATTTTGGAAGATCAGGAAAGACACTTAAACTATCTCGTCATGATTCCACTAATTTTCTCATCCTCTTTAATTATCTGCTGTGTTCATTTGGACTGAAGTCCAACACTCCATCTCCTGAAATCACTATTAACACGGCGCCAGACTGAAGGTCAATTAAAACAGCTAAATCCACTGAGAAACTGCCAAAGGCTAATGCTTCTGTCTGTTTTCTTTTAACTGGTAGTGCAGTGTTTGTGAATGCAGGTACCATGCTGGGAAAACTGGACTTTGAAGACTGAGCCGTAACTGCAGAACTGTTATGACATGGTTTGAAGGTGCTGAATTAGTTTTGTCAGATTAACTCTCTGTGACATGCTTATGACAAACTTTGATTGTATACTAATAACCAATGTGTTCTATTATATATATTTGTGGATAAATTTCAACCTCTACCATGGTTATTATCATCTTTCCAAATAACGCCTCTTTAAAACTTAATTGCTTTTGTACCCCAGGTCTCAGTGATTTCCAGCGCTGCTTCAGACGTTTACATTAATGAAGGCTGGCGTCAACACTTGTCGTGCTGAGGAGGAATGCTGCTCTTGACTCTGCTGGTGTTTGAGGATAATTGGTACTGATTATCGCCTCTGACTGAGTGGATTCACTGCTCACTGATGAGAAAACGAACACACACATGCAAACAAACGCACACACACACACGTTCTGTTGTCTCAAACCAAACTGGATGTAGCACAGACAAAGGCACATGGGCACAGAGGCAAACATTTCCTCTAGTATCTGCTCATGTACTTCAACTTAAAACCACATAATTTAATTACACAGATTTCCTTTACTTAACATATTGATAATATTTGTGTAGTACATGTTGTACAGATTACTGTTGTTGTAATTGTGGTCAATAGAGTGTTTTAATATGCATATTTGGTATATATATTTAGAGCTGTATATATGTGTGTACACACACACACACACACACACACACACATATATATATATATATATATATATATATATATATATATATATATGTATATATGTATATATTTATAAATACGAAGGGGGGGCTGAAAAGTTCATAGCCTGACTAAGAAGGAGTTTTTGCACAGCAATGGAACTTGGCATACATTAATTTCAACATTTCCTGATACTAACTGCAAGGATTCCTTCCAGATAAACCCACACTGGATAAATAATTTAGGACTTTGAAAGTAGTACTACGGACATTTCATGAAAATGCTTGCTTTTCACCCCTCCCTCGTTCCCCCTACTCCTCTTGAATTCAGCTTCCCAGTTTTGCACATTTTGATAAAGCTGGACTAATTTCTGCAGACATTTGATAAGACCACGGTGCCACGGATGGTTCACCAAATGTCTCTGGTACTACGTTTCAAAGTCCTAAATTATTTATCCAGTGTGGGTTTATCTGGAAGGAAACCATGCAGTTAGTATCAGGAGAGGTAGAATTTAATGTATGCCAAGTTTCATTGCTGTGCAATAACTCCTTCTTAGTCAGGCTATGAACTTTTCAGCCCCCCATCGCATATATATATATATATATATATATATATATATATATATATATATATATATATATATATATACATACATACACACACACACACACACACACACACACACACACACACACACACACAACATAACATATACATCTATCACTACCACTGTTTTCCAATGTTTATCCACCACTACTATGTCAGGCTGACTGGCCATCACCATCTTGTCGGTCTGGATCTGGAAGTCCCACAGGATCTTGGCCTGTTTGTTCTCTATCACCTTCGGGGGTGTCTCCCATCAGGACCCGGGGACCTCCTGTCCATACTTAGTACAGATGTTCCTGTACACTATGCCCATTACCTGGTTATGCCATTTCATGTATGCCTTGCCTGCATGTAGATAGATAGATAGATAGATAGATAGATAGATAGATCGATAGATAGATAGATAGATAGACTGTTTATATTTTTGTTGTATTGATAATTTCTTTTCTGCTACTTTTATTTTACTTGCACAGAGCAACTGTAACACAATAATTTTGATTGTGACTCTGATTCAGATTCTGATGGACCTGCAGATGGAGAAGGTCTATGTCCTACAGATGCTCTGCAGTGTTTTTACTCTGATAGTTGTAGGTGGTGAACGGACTGGGGCGGTGAACACTCAGACTCTGTGTTTTGATGCAAAGGCCGTCAAATAGACCAGTCTGTCCTCCACAATACATAACACAGATTCCTCTGAGACGTGTCCAGACACGTTGGTTGAGACTCCACAAGGACACACACTTTCGATTGTGTCAGTTTTAGATAAGCCACTGTGTTGGAGTCACTGTTAATGCTCCAGGATTACTGTTGTTTTTTAGGTTTATTTCTCAAATCCACTTCCAGCACATAAACACAGATGGCAAATACAAGTTTGCCAGGTTAAAAAGAGGCAGATAATTCAGCTGCCATTTAGAAAAACAGAAAAAAGAAAGAGGGTGCCTTGAATTGTGTGACTCAAAAATAGATGTTATCATCAGTCAGCTCCCATTCCCAGATCAGTTGGAAAGGAAAGACAACAGTTACTGTCTGATCTGGAATCAACTCATGCGTGAACACACACACTGTTAAGGCATCCCAACAGCTCCCATTGTCCATGATATCTGCAGTGTTTTGGTGAAACCAGACTCTCCTGACATCAGAGGAGTAGAGAGCCAAATCAAAGCAGAAGACCCCCCCCAGCTGCTGCTAAGGGGGGGCAGCTCTGTGCCCTGTAAGACCCCGGCATCTGATTTATTCCCTGCAGGTGGCATGTTCATGTGCACATAGAAGCCCATGCACGTGTAGATTCAGAACAGCGCCCCCTTCTGCATTCTGTTCTATTTAGTTCAGTTTGTAAAAGGACACACTGACACGAATGTTTCACACTTTAAGCTCCATTAATCCTGCAGTGTTAAAGCCAGCCTTTAAATGCTCCTGTTTATTGCATGAATAATTTTCAGAGTCTACGCTCATATCCACGGCACAAGGCAATGTATAAATAAATATACCTTAGAGGCTGCACACAAATGGAAACCAATGGTGATTTATCACAATTAAACACTTGACGATATTTTCCCATAAAAGAGGTATAAATAAACAGTAGAGCAGGGGTTCCCAAATGCATATTTGCCCCATTGCATTGTGGGAACTTGATATTTTACTCATTGTGTTCTGTTCATGTGCAGGGGTTCAAGGGGGCTTTATGTTAATGTTTGTTTTACATGAATGTGTCTATTTACAAAATTTAGTAGCCCTTTTATGTCTAGGTTTATTTTTATGAAGTGGCTACTGACACAGTACTGTGGCATGAAATGTTGGTTTGTCTACTACCTCAGAGCCAATCAATGCTTTCACGATATCATGTGTAGACTGGTAACTTGTTACATCCCAAAAAGCACCAAAGCAATCAGATAGCAAATAGCTGACTTTCAAACAGTGGAAATTTAGCTCACTCAGTAAAGTATCGGAGTGGAGTGCAAAAAACTTGGATTAAATTCCCAGTGGAAATAGCATTTAAAAAACTTTTTTTTAAAAGGTTTTCATGAATCTTTTATTTTTTTTCACTTCCTTGCCCACCACCCACCCACATTTCATTTAATTTTACCCATGTCCATACCTATGAAAATTTGTTTTGTTTTTTTACCTGTCCCCGTATGTTTTTGTGGGTTATCCTACCCGACCCGGTGCAGGACTCTGGTGTTTTCCCTACTTTTAACCTCTTGATTCCCTTTGCAATACCACTGATGTTTCCCTGGTAATCCTCTTCCCAGAAATGCCGGCTACACACAAATCTACTTCCTGATTGGATTCTGAAGTTTGGCCCCTCATCTCGATGAATGACAACTCATTTCTTCTCCTCAACTAAATCTGAAGGAAAACCATGAAAACTTAAATATGGTTACATTTGTTTATTCGATGTACTTTGGGGCACACAGCAATGACTCTTCGATGTCACCTCAGCCATTGTTGACAAGTAAATCAGAAGAAGCGGTACTCAAACTCAATAGTTTCAAACTGTTTCCAGGTCATACGTGAAATTCCCTCATACTGCCTGTCAAGAGGTGATTTCAGTCTCAGGACAATGTGAGTTGTGTATGCGTAGAAGCATTTATCTCTGTTGGCCATTTTTTAGGACTCGCTACAGCAACCTCGCTAAGATAATTATTGGCATAGAGCCGCAATTACCCTCCACCACTCAGTTTCCCCCAGATTTGTATCAAAATGTTTGTCAGCTGGATAGGCTCTCAGCTGTGAAAAAAACTGAAAATACATTGGAACCCTGCACATTAAAACATGATGTTGGAGTTGTACTCGGTATGTGATGACTGGAGTGAAAACAGGCTTGAATTAGAAAATACATTGTATAAAAACCTCCTGCAGGTGTCTCCTCTGTCCAAATCAAACTACTTATGTAACACAGATAATTACCTCCGCCAAGGAGGTTATGTTTTTGCCAGGGTTTGTTTGTTTGTTTGTCTGTTTATTTGTCTGTCCATTAGTGTGCAACATAACTCAAAAAGTTATGGACAGATTTGGATGAAATTTTCAGGGTTTGTTGGAAATGGGATAAGGAAGAAATGATTAAATTTTGGTGGTGATCGGGGGGTGGGGGGGGCCCACGGGGGGGGGGGCCACTGATCGTTAGTGTGCAACATAACTCAAAAAGTTATGGACAGATTTGGATGAAATTTTCAGGGTTTGTTGGAAATGGGATAAGGAAGAAATGATTAAATTTTGGTGGTGATCGGGGGTGGGGGGGGCCACTGATCAGCCTTGGCGGAGGTCTGCGCTCTCCGAGTGCTTCTAGTATGACTCTGTTTCATGTTGCAAAAGGGAAGAGAATGCCAAATATTCAGTCAGTGTTAAACTATGTTCATACGTAGCTGGGTATTTTTTAAATGGAGATTTCTCCCTCTGTGTTTAAAAAAAAAAACCAACACGTGCAGATGTGATCGTTTTCGGAAAACTCTGCGTTTATGCATCCCTCGTATATCTATACCATCATACCAGGCCTGTAGATGGCCTGTAGTGGGATGATCGAGTACCATTAATCAATCAGAATCCTGAAAAGAATGACAACGAAACGTTACTTCAGCTATGAATCTATGGGGATCTAGTTTTCCTGGTTCCACATCCGAAACATGTAACTGCTTTTCTGATGTGACAGAGGGGATGAAAAATGGTTTGAACTCTGAGACGAACTGTGCTAGTTCTGTAGTCATTAACAGCTGCGATTGTTTTTCAGTCATGTTTTGTCTTTAGTTCATGAAGACCGCTGTGCAGGGATGTAAATTACAACTTCATTTACCTTCTACTGAACTGGACAGAACAGATAAAGAATAAACAAATAAAATAAACAAAATATGAAGTATAACAATGTGGAAACGTCTCATAAAAGCCTAATTTTATATCAAGTAAATACACAAAGATCCTGTTAAGCAGATGTAGTGTGGGTGCAAATTAGTTAAGATGCTATCATTCGCTAGCGCCAAACATCCTCATTTTCTCATTTAATCCTTGTAACTTCACTTATCAGCTCCATCCTCCTCTAAACTGGATCATCACTTGTGAACTTGGCAGACTATTTCCTTCATTCCATTCAAGAATCTCCGTTTTCATGTTTACCTCTATTTAAATGCCAATGCGAACACTTTGGCCGGAGTTATTAGAAACCTTTGTTTACTGTGCACATGCCCCTCACTGTAAATGATAGGCACAAATGCAGACAAAAATCTGTGTTTACAAAATCCCTGGCTATGTGCAAATCACATATTAACCCCCTCCCTCTATGAAAACATGAGCCAAAGTCCTCTCAAATTTTTTTTATCACTGGGCGAAGAAGGTGTAGAATTCCTGAAGACCACTTCATTTACCGAGTGTGAATGGGTATTATGAAATTTTTACCCAGTGATGCCAAAAGTGGCGTTCCACAAGAGTCAGCCTTAGGCCCATTACTGTTTTCCCTTGAACCAGAATATTAGTAAACATGGTGTACAGTAGGACTGTTACACAGATGATTCCCATTTACACTGTATCTTGCTACAGAGGACATTTACCAACTGTCCTGCCTGTATGTAAATTGTTGGACTTCCTATTCAGTTCCTAAAATTAAACAATGACAAAACATAGTCTGCAACATCTCTGTCACATCACAGCAATTTTGGGATTTGGTCATATTTAAGCTTTTGACAACAAGGTCAAGAAGATTGTTCAGTCCCATTTCCACCATACAAAGTTCATTTAAAAAAAAATAAAGGTGTTTTATATGTAGAGGGTGGTTGATGTTTTTATTTTGCTCTTATCTCCTATTATTAACACCCTTGTAAAAGGTGCATCTCAGGCTTCCTTCAGGTAACTCAAAATGCAGCTGCTAGAAGAATTTCTGCTTCCAGAAAACTGGATCATTTTACACCAATTTTGACTTCTCCAGTGGCTCCCTGTTTATCCTCAATAATCCTTGATTTGGAATTTTATTACTAGTTTGAAGGTTCTACATGATTAAGCCACAAAACAAACATATATTTAGATCAGCTAGAGTCTGTCTGATGAATAAAGAGGATTTTTGCTGAATCTGTTACCAGTTTTAAATCTCTGCTTAACACCAATTTGAATTTGGGAGTTTGTTTACTTGCTACTTCTGCTGTTGTTCGTTTCTCATTAGTGAGTCAGAAAAGTCCAACATGAATAAAGTTCATTGTTCTATCATAAAAGTTACTGAACAAACCAGTGTTTCTGTACAAACAGATGAACTGGCTGCATGAGCCTTTGTCTCTGAAATCTGAAGACACTGTGACGTTCCGGTTCTCCCACATGTCTGTTCAGAGGAAGTGCAGACGATGTGGGTCTTTTGACACATGCCAACATGTTTTTGATTTTGCTTGGAAGGCGTAAGTTACAAACTCAGAGACAGGATCTGTTATGAAAGGATCTTTTTGCTTAAATAAATCAAGTTGTAGACTGATTGCATTCCACCTTTTATACTGAAGTTCTCTCCTTGTCTTTTTCTTTCTTAGTCGCTGCCTGAACCTGCCCCCTCCCACCCCTGTCCCCTCCACCCCTCCAACCCCCTCCAACCCCCTCCCACAAACACCAGCCCAGAGCCCATCTCCTCTTACATGTTCCCAGACGGATACTCTTGATAAAGGGTATTATATTAGAAAAGATGGAGGGACCAGAGAGAGAAGAAAGCAAAGGGAGGTGGGTAAATGGGTGTTTAAAGGAGGAGGAAGAGGGGGTGGGGGGGGGCTATAGGGGGGGTCAGTGTGGAGCGCTGACTCAGCTCTTCCTAACACACATCGTATGGTCTATTATAGAGTTTCCCCTGGGAGCAGTTATGTTCTCAAGGCTCCAGCGTCTGTAACGGGAACATTCATAAGGCAGCTCTCGGTGACAGGGGTCGCATTACGACGACGGGGCTATGGACGGGGGAGGGGGGATTCACATGCATATCTGCTCATTTAGATAACAATATGAAAATACAAACTGGCTAAAATTTACTTAGGTGGTCAAATGAGTGGCCATTTTTGTCAAAAAAAAAGTTGTAAGAAATGCATAGAACTGTGTTGAATTAATGCTAAAACATTTGTGCACAGGCTACTGATATTATTTGACAGTGGAAGCTATATTTTCAGAAATATTGGATTTTGAATAGCACATGTATGTGAAAACTTTTGCTGGTGGACGGACGTGATATTTGAGAAATGCATGTGTATTTAAATTGAATAATTTTTCAGTGAACTGGAATAACAGAATATAGCACAGAATATAAAATAAAAACACAGAATAGAAGAAAATAAATTAGAATAGAATTCTTAAAATAGCATTAGAAAGAGCATAAATAACTGGTGGACGGACGTGACAGTGGACGGACGTGACATTACTCATGATGATCTGTTCAGTATCAGTACTTTATTAGTAATAAACTTATAGACTTACTATTGCTAACTATCCTTTTATTCATAAATGTTAGTATTGTGGATCTAAAACAATAACAGCTGACACAAAAACACAAAATGTGGCAGTGGACGGATGTGACATGGTTGTTACAGATCCCATCATACTGATGCTCGGCAGCCATGTCACCGTTTCCACAAATGATCCCTGTGCAAAAACTAGAATCATAATTATTTATTGTATAGTTTATCATCATACTAAAGAGTAAATAACAATATAGAATTGTTATTTCTTTATAAAAATGCTTATTATTAGAAAACTGTTGATTTAAAAAGTGACGTGTGACATTCTTCATGTATGTATTGGCGTAACATAAGCAGGATGGATCAGCACCATACTCCATATTGCAACCTGTAAAAATAAAACATGTGATATGTAGGATAGAATCTTGTAAGAAAAACTGGGGAATCTAAAAGAATAGAATATTTGTTTTTCAGGTAAATTCAGTTCAAATATAACTTGGCCATTTGTGACATGAAAATATAGCATTAATTGTGATGAAATTGGACATTTTTGACCTGAAAACATAGTTCATATGACCTTCAACATGTTGCAACAGAACTGAAATCCTGTAAATTTGCAGAACTTGCATTTACCAACACAAAGTTCCTTTGGGGATTCACTTATATAGATTTCTTATGCACAAAGACATAAATAAGACCTCTAAGCAAATTTTAGCTGAAACCAATGTGATCACAACACAAAGAACAGCCGTGGATATAAATGTTCTGAATGGGAAGACATAATATACAAAGATCTGTGAAGATTTTCTTCAGTTACAAACATTCAGAAGAAAAATTCTGTTTCAGTTCAACTCTTTTTTTTTCCAGAACATCAAATTTCATCTGAATGTGAAACATAAAAAAGAGGCTTCAAGTAATAATCGTATGTGTTAGCTCTCATTTGCAATTTTTTGATATACCGAGGTTAATTCTCCTGTTGGCGTTGATGAAGACCTGGAGTCGGTCCCTGAGCGTCTTCAGTTTCAGCTCACTGATACTACTGTGCTAATGCTAACGCTAATGCTAATGCTGATGTCAGGTTTTGTGTTTGTATATTGAGTAAAATTCTGAGATCAAATTTCCCTATGAGGACAATAAAGTGAGTTAACCTTTAACCTGGCAGCTCCACACTTTAAGTACAAATTTATGGTTCTTGTCCTTTCCTTGAATATTTCTATCTAATGCAATTTTATATTTCAACTTAACTATACTTTAAGTAAAACTGATAATTTGGCAGTTTGACTTAAAAGTTATTTTTCCTGTTCAACGAAAACCTCGTATCTCTTTATGTTCTGTGATAAAATGAAGGTGAAAAATCTGACAACTTCTTGATCTTAATAAACTCTTTAAAAACCCTGATGGATTTGCTGAATTTGTTAAAAACAGGCTTGTTTTTGCAAAATAGAGAGATGCTTGTTTGTCGCAGGACAATGATGATAGAATATGAAATGTTTCTGTAGGTTTCACCATCCATCCATATTGTTCAGATGAGCTCAATGTTAAACATGTACAGCGGTAAAATGAATCTAAAAATATTATAAATAACAGTAACACACTGTCAGAGATTATTTTGACTTTGTACTTTGTGTACATGTTCATGTGTTTTTCACACTTTGCTAATGTACATTTATTTTGGTAAGGTGTTGAATGCAGAACTTTACTTGTGTTTGAGTATTCTGCATGTTTAGAGGCCATGACATGTTCTTGGGCACTGGTTTTAACTGTGTCACGATGCAGTGTTATTTTTATCTGCCCCAGAAGGTCCAATATGAAGGCAGTTAACTTCACAGATCACCAAACATCCTTGTCTGTCCTCGGTTCCTCTGCCCTTGTTTGGCTTTGCGTTCAGGGACTCGTCTCATCTCTGTTCAGACAATAGAGTAAACCTCCTGAGGGTCGAGGCTGTCGTGGACGTTATAATCCAAACCGCAGTAACCGATCCTCCTCCAGCCCACGACCGTGTCTAATGGAGGAAGGAAGGAAGGAAGCGGATGAATACAAGGAAGCAAGGTTCACTGAAAACACCAGTGGCAGCAGCGGCCTTGGTTTCAAGCAAGAATGAAATGTGAAGAAAAAAAAAAGTCTGAATCTGCCCAAATCTAGCGGCTGTTGCTAAGCAACACTGATTAGGTTTAATCACTAAAAGACCTTTATCGGTGTATGGCTAGGGCGTACGTCCTACCCTTCGGGGAGGTCAGTGCAGAGTACGAGTATCACATCAGGGTGTTTTATTCTGTTTTATTCATTCAGTGTGTGATGGGGTTAAATCAGCACCAAAACATCCCATTAATGCTAAAACACTAGTAAAACCAATATTCCCCTAAAGCTGTTATGCTCATTGGTTACCACCAAGAGAGTTTTAGCAGCATTCAACAACATATCAAAACACTTTCTTCTTCTATTCATTCCATTAAAACTGACTTTACCGTCTGTAAGAGCCAAAAGATAAATACGAAAAATAAGAATTAATATTTACAAGTTTATTTGAATAGCCAGAGGTTCACTGTGTTTGGAGTTTGTGTTGAACAGTGAATGTGAAGTTTATTTGTGTAAACTTGAAAATGTCTTGAAAATGAAAATTAGGTATGCAGTCCGCGGATTGGAGGATAAATATGACAGAACCTGATCACAGTTCACAATTCATTTCAAGAACCTGCCTTTTGCCTGATTCCTTGTTTTTATTTAATGTATTTTTCTTTCTTCCTCATTCTTCTACTGCCATCTTAGTCTTCTCAGTGCCCACAGTCTGACTGCTGGGACTTGTTTTTTTTTTCTTATGCCAGAGGTCCAGAATGTTGGTGATATGACCGGAATGATCAACACAAACTGGTTTGAGTTTTTTTTTTTTTTTTTGGTGTTCTGTTTGTCCGTGTGTTTATATGGATGTATTTGTGGGGATGCCACCTGGATTTGGGGGGGGGGGCAAGTTCACAAATTGTGTAAGACATGCCTTAAGGATGTAATTGTTATGGAAAAATGACAAATAAAGTTGCTAAAAAAAACAAAAAAACTTGAAAATGTCTGACTTTTTTTCCATTGTTACTTAAAGCACCTTTACTGTGTGTGTGTGTGTGCGTGTGTGTGTGTGTGTGTGTGTGTGTGTGCGTCATGTGACCTCTCAGCAGTAAAGAGACAGAGAGCTTATAAAAAATAAAAATACAAAAAAATTTCAAAACATGAAAAAAATATATATATATATATTTTTCCCCTTTTTGTAACACTCATAGTTTTTTCTACCGTATGATATGATGTAAACTAAGCTTTTTGTTTTAATACATTTTTTGAATCCGATTTCATCTCTTGTCATTTGCATCAGAGAACAGCTCATATGTGGTTTTTGGACACAAACAGAGGACCATAACAGTGTCATTAATCTGTTCCTTCTTGCTCAGTCTTCATTCTGTTATTGCATTCGATGCCTTTATCTCTATTCTCCCTCCTATCTCGTGTTCCATCTGCTTTCTCTTTCTTTTCTTTTCTTTTCTTTTCTTTTCTTTTCTTTTCTTTTCTTTTCTTTTCTTTTCTTTTCTCGTTCATTGTGTATGGTTGTCTCACCTTTATTCCTTTTTTTTTTTACTTCAGTTCATGCTCATGTAACAAAACAGGTTTAAGCTTTTACCTGAACCAAAATAAAGGACAGAGGCAGCGAGCACCGATCAACCATAAATTATTTATTACACGTCTGAGAGTTTTTCATTTATATTCATCCCACATGGGCTGTTGCTTCTCTCATACATTTTATGTTAGAGAACAGAAAAAAGAAATATAGATTAAGAGAACAAAGTTTTTAATGAATAATTACACAAATCCAACACTATAGAGGAAAAAAGAAGGAAGTAGACCATGAAGGAAATAGGGAGACTTGACTTATGCTTTAAATAAATGACCATGATATGATATGTTAAAATGTTAATGTTATTAAAACAGAAGAAGAGTGTTTTCTGTTAGAGTGTGCAAACAAGAACAAGACAAAAACAACATAAAAGGCATGAGATGAAAGGATGTTAACAGTGAAACACAATTAAAATGAGGTCACAGATGGAAAACCTAAGAAAAGTAAATGACAAAGACAAAAATAATGTAATAGACACATGAAAATGAAAATTATGTGAATAATAAAAACAAGATGAGAGCAACATAGCAGATGAAATAGGATGAAGATGACAAAAATATAATAACAATATAGACAAAAAATACATACGTAACAAAACAAAGCTAAGGTGAAAAGATGTATGGAGATTAAAATGACATGAAAGACAGAACGACAGGAAAATTATGTAAAAGTAAAAAGTCAGAACAAAATGAAGATAATGTAAAACATGATGAGACTTAAATGACATAAAACAAGTGCGACAAGATAAATATGATGTAAATGATGTAAAGTTAAGTCACAGTGTTCGTTCATTTGACACTTGTTTCGTGCATTTGTTTGTGGGTGATGTGTTGGCACTTTGCTGCATCTACTTCCATAAAGTGCAAAATTAATTTGAAAGGAATGTTTTTAAAGTAGCACAAGCAAGAATGCATTTTTGTACATTTGGAATGAATCTGTCCCTGTGGGCTACAAACAAATCTAATAAACAGAGCAGAAGAATAGATAAATTCAATTTTATTTATGTAACACCTAATCATAACAAAAGTTATCTCCTGACACTTTACATTTAGAGCTGCTCTAAACCAGACTCTTAATAAAGCAATTCACAGACACCAACTGAATCCTCCTGGAGCAAAACACTGAGGAAGCAGATTCTCCATCTAAAATGTATTTGACATCATTTTCACAGATGAGACAGAGGAATAATGCCATCCACTCACCAGATAAATCTCAGCACTTTATCAGAATGTCTGTTGACTGATGACATATTTGTGTATGTGATGCAGTGACATTCTAAGAAAGTCCATTAAAAGTGTACCTGTACTGGTCCTGCTTACGGCATTGTGCAAGAGAGGCGTAAATTCAGTAAAAAATTGCCATAAATGCACCACACTCAACTTTTTTATTACGTGAATTATGCATGTGGGTAGAACCTATGGGAAAAACTGTCACTGACCATAGGTGATGCACCTGTTGTTGAATCTGGGTGATCAGTGCAAGTAATCAAAAAACAGCAGTCAGTGAGTGAGATTGAGTGGAAAATACACATTTGTGCTTGTTGTTTGTGCAGCCGTAAGCTTTGCACTCCGCCACTGTCCAGCACTGGTCGATAATGTGTCATCTTAGACTGGTGTCTGCTGTACAGGGTCTGTGACCAGTCCATCACAGCCCAGGTGATCGGACAAATCAACCAGTCTGCTCCACTACTGGAGCTGGAACGGCCCATGAAGGAGGAAACATGTCTCTGACCAAGACTGCCTGATGGAGCAGTGACTTAGTACTCATACATACTGTACTTGACAACAGGCTATAACATAAGTTACTTGATGGAACCGCTAGTACAGATACCCTTTAAGTCAGCATTGTTTGATTGAACAGAGTCAGCGTCAGTAATAATGTGAATGTAATGGCAGTATACGCAATGACACAGGTGTGGAAAATTTTAAGTTTTGTAAATTTGGTCCTGAAGACATATTTTTTTCAGTCTTGAGCTGAAAAACTCAGTGAAACAGTGGATTAGACCAAATCAAATCAAATCAAAGTTTATTTCTATAGCACTTTACAACAACATAAAGAAGCCCAAAGTGCTTTACATCTAAAAGCATGATTAAATTATAAGATAAAAAAACAGGTTAATCAAGTACCATAAATATGCATAAAACAATAGGACACAACACACATTGATAAAAGAGACCACACATTCAAACCTAATAGTGTCTCAGTGCTAAGGATTAAAAGCCAGTCCAAACAGGTGAGTCTTTAACCTGGACTTGAACAGGGGCAGGTCAGTGAGGACTCGCAAGTCAGGAGGCAACGACCAATCAAACGTTAATAAAGAAGGGGACTTTTTGTGCAGATTTCTTTATAATTTGTTCTATTTTTTCCATTCCTTGATCTGAATTCATTCTGTTATTTTTTGCGAATCTCCATCTCAATATCAGACTCAATCTCTGAGTCTTGTATTTATCAACGTCTGTTATCTCAGCAGTTCTCAGCAGATCAGGATCTGGTGGTTGAGTTTCCTGTGCTGACAAGCACAACTACACACATTTACATAAGATGTGCCACAGGGTAAAGAAAGACAGCGAACAAAACCACCACAGTTGTGAATCAAACCGCTGATCCATAGACAGATGGACAGGATGTGTTTATTTGTGTCTCAGTCATCTGCTTCTTCCAGGTGTTTCCTCATGTCAGACACCGCGTTCGTCTGTCGGTCTACGTCTGCTCATCCACCTGAGGACATGGACGCTGTGCTTTCACACGGATTTCAACGCTGGTGTGCAGAGCCGTTGCTTGACACTGTCGAGGCCCTTGGCAAGAAGGGATCATTGGGGCCCGAGGGGTGACTACATTCTTTGGGACTCTAACCCTGAACCCCAAATGAATAGGCATGTACCATGATGATTATATCGTGGAATTCCAAAAAGGCCCAAGTGAAGGTTTGATTTTGGTTTGGTTTATAAACAAATGGACTGCTTGTGATGGAGCACACTTTGAAGTTGTTCACCGTGAGGAAAGTGATTCAGGTGCGTAATCATGGAAAGACTGACGGATTCATGATACTTATGCTATCAGTCTGGTTTTACAGATTTGACCAAAAATTGGTGACGAACATCATATGCTGCTTTAAAGACACCTATAATTGATAAATGCTGATTTGATTAACAGTAATGACAAAAGCCAATACTTCAGTCAGCAGTTAATAATGTAGTTTGTGGAGGTCAAAGGTCACGCTTTCTTTACTCCAATATAAGTAAAGATTACCATGTAATAAATAAATAAATAAAAGTATTGAGTCAGTGTATTTACTGCAGCAAAAGGGGAAAAATGTCCTTAAAGTATAAAAATAAAACAATATCCCTTTGTCTTCTTGTGTCTTCTATGACCTTTTACTTCTTCAACCATGTCTGGGATTGCACTCACTTTATGTATTGTTGTGTTACTATGTTTGCTGCCTAACTGTCCTGTTTTGCAGAGCTGTGCTGATGGGCAGTGATCAGGAGGGGAGGTGAAGAGCTGGGCCTATATAAAGGGCTCAGTTCCTGCTGCTTTCTTTCTTCACTTTGTTTCTCAGCTCACCAGCAGACCAGACAGTTTTTTGCTGTTTGTTTTTTTCTTGTTCTTTTTTTTCATTAAAAAATTACTTCTTTTGTGCATTCAGTCTGGTTTTGTGTCCTACTTTGGTGGCTCTTCCAGGTTGACCTAAATATATGTAAATTAAAATAAATGAAATGAACATAATTACTAAATTATGAAATGGTTTAGGTAAATCATATGTCTTTTTCATAATTTTCTTTTTATTCAACAGGATGTTTGTCTTGTTTAATCTCTTCATTATTTTCTTGTAGTTTTTCATGTATTATTGTTCCATCAGTTTAAGCTGAAGTCAGTCCTGATGTTATGAAGCCTTACAATAATAAAAAAAAAAAAAAAAAAAAAAAAAGTGCAAATAAATGATTATTATCATTAAACTGGAAAATTGTACTGAAGTACAGTCAAGTATTTCTACTTTGTTACTTTTACTCTCCTATGGTAGTTTGTTCTGTAGTTTAAGTAGATTATTATTTTTCACCAAACCTTCTTTGGCATCAGCAGGTGAACATGATAGTTTGGACAGTTTTCACACATAGTGGTTCATTTTCTTCTGGCTGATGTTGAGTTTTTGTGTTTGTATCCTCCAGTCATCTTTTACAGTTTCTCTCAATGCTCTGACGAATTAGTGATGTTGTAACAGCACATGAAGTCGTTGAGTTTCACTGTTCAATTTTTTTGTCATGCACTTCTTTTCGTGCGCACAGATTTCCTGAAAACTTTTCCTACACTTGTCTGATAACTTTAATATAAGTCCTATTGGGCTTTGTGTGTCATTATTTACCATCAGACAGTGACACATTTCAATGTTTCTTCCTCTAAATGTGACTCTGATTGGTCATGTTTGGTCATGACACTAACCATGTGAGTCACTGAAACACACACTCATTTGACTCTTCTGTTCACTATGGGGGGGTTTGCTTTGTCATTCATTTACATTAAAATTTTTTTTTTTTTTAACATCATCACTGCACTGTGGTCAAAAGTTCCTCATGACCAAACATGTGAACAAAGAGGAAAGTGTGGGTTCTGACTGTAAATTCCTGTGGTCGTGATCAAAATGGGCGTTGAGTTGAAGTATCAGTCACCTACTGCTGTCACAAATGGAAGCCGATCACAGACTGATCCCAGCGCAGTTCCTCTGCCAGGTCAGAAGCAGGAAGTTGTGTTTGAGATAAACTTCAGACAATGAACAACTGTCAAATATCTTAGCACACAGGACCACCCTCCAACACTCAGGCCTGCACAACATGATTCATGAGCAAAGAAACGCTGTCAGGTCTGCGGAGAAAACCTAAATGAGTGCATTGTTTCACTATCTGCAGACAACAAAACCACACGCTCTGCACATTTCCCATAATAACCAAATTTATCACACCACAAAATGTTGTCTCATCGAAACCAGATTGATGGTAAGAGAAGAATGAACTGTACTGGAATTTCAACATGGCCATGAACTAACGGCCTTACACATGAAATGCCTCTACAGTTTACTATGAATGTAACCATAGAACTGCCCTTTGTTGTTTTTTCAGGGTTGAAATGATCGGACATATTTATTTCTCATTCTCTTTTTCTTCATATACATCAAGAAAATACAGGAAGCATGTGCATGTCCATAGAGTCCATAGACCTGATGTATATCAGAAAAACCTGTATAACATTTTGGCATTCTGTTCTAGGAAAAATATTCTGCAGCATTGGACCCCCTCAGTTTCAGGTTGGCATAGGATATTATTGAAATATGTCCCCTTGGACTTTCTGACCTGTCTCATGCAGTACAAGACCAACGCCTTCGAAAGAATATGGAAACCATTCCTTGACTATATTAATGTAAACATATCTGCTATAATGACTTGAGCATTTGTATAAATGGTTTTCTTTTTAACCTAGCTCCCATTGTATTATATCGTATAATACATAATGTATATTGTACCTCTCATATATGTGGAATATACATATACATACTGTATGTATATACTTTATGTGTATGTTTTTGTTTTGTTTTGTTTTGTTTTGTTTTTTTACCACTCCCAGCTTGTTTTTGTTCTATTCTATTTATGCGTGGGCTTAAAAGCCCAATAAACAAATTAACAAAAAAAAAAAGAAAAAAAAAAGAAAAAAAGATGAGCTGATGTTTCAGCCACTGGGAAAAGCAAAGAGTCCCATCTGAGGAACAATGATCCATAATTACAGCTGTCGATCATATATTTAACCCCCTGCCTGCCTGATTTTCTAATGTGGGTAGAAGTGATTTCCTTCCAGATCCTTGACAGTGACACCAAAACATTATCAACCCCCTGAACTTTAGAAGCTCCATCCCAACAGCATGTGGTCTATGAATCTGACTGTTACAGTGAGGTTTACTTGAATAGAAAGGGACACATTTTGCACAGAATATGTGAATCACAATGCTATTTGCTCAGCAGCGCAGGTTATGGTTTGTTTTAACCTTTGTGGCTTCTATGCAAATTACCAGAGGCATCAAGTAACGAAGTACAAATACTTTGTTACCTTACTTAAGTAGAAATTTATGTTATCTATACTTTACTGGAGTAATTATTTTACAGCTGACTTTTTACTTATACTCCTTACATTTTCACGCAGTTATCTGTACTTTCTCCTCCTTACAGTTTAAAAATACCCTCGTTGCTCCTATTTCATTTCAGCTTGTTTTAATTCTGGCGTGTCATTGTTCAAATAAAAAAACTATCCAGATAAATCGCACCATCCTGATAAAGTGAATTTGATTGTGGTTTAATGAGAAGTATAAACATATAAAACTCAGATGCAGTCCATCACACCTGACTTTTTGCACCATTACAAAACTTATACTCATCATATCTTCCACTCCATGAAACATATGTTAATGCTCACTAGGACATATATATGATTCTTTAATACATTTGCATTGGACTAAAATGTGTTCATTTTCAATGGGCATATATGCGGCTGAAACAGGTAGACTAGTGCATCCCAAATGTTTCAACATTAACATTTTAATATAACATTATAATCATTATGGCCTTCAGACATGTTTTTTGGGGAGGTGGGGTAGTGCACTATAGGGCCCTGTGGTGCCGCCTCAGCTTTTGCCCCAATGGCACGTTTTCCCCCTTACATTTACTTTTATACTTTAAGTCGTTTTGAAACCAGTACTTTTACACTTTTACTTTAGTAAAAAGCGTGAGTTGATACTTCAACTTCTAAAGTCTTTTTAAACACTAGTATCTCTACTTCTACCTGAGTAATGAATGTGAATACTTTTGCCACTTCTGCAAATTACACATCATATTTTTACATCATCAGTACCACCCTAACAGTCCTGTTATGGATCTGGTGTAATATTAAATGATCACTTTAACCCTTTCATGCATGAATTCTGAGAACCTTTGTCAATATTTTTTTCTTGAGTGTTTTTGTTCCTCTTTAGGCATGAAAAAAAACAATGCAATTGATTTTTTTTTTTTTTTATGAACCTATTTTTCGTTGAGTTACAAAAATGTCCACTCAGCTGGATACCATGCATTTAAGTTTTGAAGCAAAGAAACATTAATTTAAAAATCATCATCAGAAAGTGATATACCGTGTGAAAACTATGAAATAAAAACATTTTTAATGCCGCTAACTGCTAAATTGCTACTGTTTTCTCACATTTGATCATACTCTAATATTTGTTATTACTCATTTCATGGAGATAAAACCCTCCTGAGACCCAGGAAATTGACAGTCTTAGCTTTTTTACATTCAAAAATTGTCTTGATTGGAAACTGCATATTGCAACAGTTTTTTCAGATACATTTTTAAAATTATTTTTATTTATTCATTGATTTTTTAATGGAATGCCCTTTGCAATGCACAGCATTTTTAAAGTAAAACTGTCAAACCTTTGTCCCCTACAGAGGACAAAATGCATTGCTGGGTCTCAGGAGGATATGCAAAAAAATATTGTTTGTTAATTACAGTCTAATAACAATTCACAATTGATTTACACCAAAACATGTTACTACAGATCAGGTTTATCAAGAGCAGCAAATTTACAGTAATTGTATGAATTGCAGTGTTTTGGATGATGTATAAGAGTCCACTGTGTTGGCTGATATGGAACTACAACAACAAAACCCATGAATATACAAGAGAATGGCCGTAGAATAACTGTCCACTGTAGTGACCACTATGCATGAAAGGGTTAACTCAAAACTGCAAAAAGTTAGCAGGACACATCCTCTGGATATAATGAATGTCCTCAATAACAGTACTGTCATAAACAATTATTATTATAATTATTGTCCTAATGTCCTTAACAGCAGTCGGTCCATACTGTGCATTGACTGGACAAAGGTGTTGGACTGAATGACAGACAGATGTCTTTATTCCAGAGGATACAGTCTAGGATTAGGTATAATGATAAAGGTGTGTGTAAAACTAAAACTACTGCTGCTCATCAGCAAAATGATGAACACCTCGGGAATCCCACACCAACACACACACCCCTCAAATCCACCAACAGAGCATGGCCAATTAAATAAGAGGAGTAAGCTTGGGGTTACTGGAAAGACACAAAAGGCTTTTGTGGAGCTGCCCCGAACTAACACAGCCCAGCTGAATGTATGGGAACAGATTAACCGTGCATTCATTAGTATGTGGACAGCAGACACAGGGGACGACTCAAACTCACACAGCTAGTGCCTTCCCTCAGTTTCTGCACAATCCGAATACAGTAAAACACCAATTATTTTAAGAACTTGAGGTGTGTGAAAGAATGAGCTCTAGAATGCCCAAGAGGACGTCGGGTTCACTTTGACATGTTTCTGGCCTATATTTAAAAAGCAAAAAAAAAAAAAAACCTGAGATATTGGAGGAGAATCAACAAATTGTGCAGAGAGCAGACAGTGAAAGGCAGAGGGAAAGTGGGGCAGAGGGAAAACGGAATAAGAAAGAGACGGTTGGACAAAGACGGAGCCCTCAACAACAACAAAAACACATTGTTCAGGCAGAAAGGAATCATTATTAAAGGAGACAAAGAAGAGGAAAAGAAAAGGAAAAGGGAAAGAATAAAGAAACATGTCACAGGCACGTCTTTACTCATTGACACAGACAATACTTCAGTGAGTCCAATAATTAAACACTTTGTTTTTTCAACTTTACAAGTATAATTTTTGTCCACGTCCACAGGAATTCATACTGTGATATAATTATTTTAAATGTTTTGCATAAGTACATTTCAGGAGAATCTCAATGACAAACACACACCCCAGAAAAGAGATCTGTCCACCCTGCTCGAGTTAGTTTAATCTGTTTTATCTTTGACCTCCCTGATCAATAAATATTCATAACATATGCACCATGAATGCAAACACAAACAGATGCTGACATGGACACAAATGAACATGTTTGGATGTTTTTACACTGAACAAAAATATAAACGCACCACTTTTGTTTTTGCTCCCATTTTTCATGAGCTGAACTCAAAGATCTAAAACTTTTTCTGTGTACACACAAGGTTTATTTCTCTCAAATATTGTTCACAAATCCGTCTAAATTTGTGTTAGTGAACACTTCTTCTTTGCTGAGATAATCCATCCACCTCACAGGTGTGGCAGATCAAGATGCTGATTAGACAGCATGATTTTTGCACAGGTGTGCCTTGGGCTGGCCACAATAAAAGGCCACTCCAAAATGTGCAGTTTTATCACACAGCACAATACCACAGATGTCACAAGTTTTGAGGGAATATGAAATTGGCATGCTGACTTCAGGAATCTCCACCAGAGCTTTTGCCTGTGAATTGAATGTTCATTTCTTTACCATAAGCCATCTCCAAAGCTGTTTCAGAGAATTCATGAAGAAGACTGTGTGAGGAAAATGGTGGTCACACCAAATACTGACTGGTTTTCTGACCCCCCTGGACCACCCAATATAGTAAAACTGCACATTTTAGAGTGGCCTTTTATTGTGGCCAGCCTAAATCACACCTGTGCAATAATCCTGCTGTCTAATCAGCATCTTGATATGCCACACCTGTGAGGTGGATGGATTATCTCAGCAAAGGACAAAGGAGAAGTGCTCACTAACACAGATTTAGACAAATTTATGAACAATATTTGAGAGAAATAGGCCTTTTGTGAACATAGAAAAAGTTTTAGATCTTTGAGTTCAGCTCATGAAAAATGGGAGCAAAAACAAAAGTGGTGCGTTTATATTTTTGTTCAGTGTACATTCCCCATTTCAATATGATGCTAGAATCTGCATAGAAGAATCCTGTGTGAAACTGAATAACTCAGCAGAGTCACTCTTCGACGTCTTTCAGTACATATATGGTCAATGACACAGCGCCGTCCTTCAAGAGCAAACCCGTTTCCTTTTGATGAAGAGATGAAACATCAAGAGATGAAAATCAAAGAGTGAACTCTGCGAGACCTCAAAGATCACCTGCTGACAAAAACGAGAACGATCCTCCTATGGAAAATATGAACTCTGACCAGCTGATGGATTAACTAAACCATCACACGCCGCAGTCCTTCATCACATACACAGGGTGAACACAGAGGAAAATCTATATGAATCCACAGTATTTCAAGTGAAGTCACCTACAGCTGAAGGAAAGGCCAGTGTCTGATGTACTGGTACAGATCCATACTCAGATACATCAGAGCAGGGCTGTCAAACTCATTTTAATTCAGTTCCACATTTAGCCCAATATCATCTCAAGTGGGTCAGACCAGTAAAATAATAACATAATAGCCTATAAATAATAATTCAGATTTTCCTCTTTATTCTGGTGTGAAAAATGTAAAATTACATTATGAAAATGTTTACATCTACAAAGTATCCTTTAACAAATGTGAATAACATGAACAAACACAAACAACCTGAAATTTCTTGAAGAATGTGTGCAATTTTATCAACATTGTGCCTCAGTTTATCATTTACGCATGTATATTACAACTTACAGGTCACAGTGGATCTACAAATACACAAAATATTTAGGAACAGGCAGAATATTGTTAAAACTGCACTTATCACTCTTTAAGACATTTCAGGTTATTCATATTTGTTGAAGTTATTCAGATTTTTGTGTGAAAGGATAGTTTGTAGATGTAAAAATTTTCATGTAATTGTACTTTTTTTACACTAAAATTAAACAAAACAAAATTGAAGTTGTTATTATTCATAGGTTATTATGCTAGTCTTTTAGTGGTCTGAAAACTTAGAATTTATCTGTATGTTGAACCTGAACTAAAATAATTTTGATATCCTTGTTTGTTAATATCTTCAGTGTCATTTTTGTTTCTCACAAATTCATCCCATGGGCCGGAGTGGACCCTTTTGCGGGCCAGTTTTGGCCCAGGGGCCGCATGTTTGACACCCCTGCATCAGGGAAACCAACAGACAAAATGTCAAAATGTGTTCAAAGTTAAAGAGACAATAGGAGACATGAATTCACATCCTGTCTTTAATTTATGTGACTTTTACAGGGAGCTGTTCCACTGATGCTGGTAAATGTCTGGAGTTCTTTCCCTGTCTGAATGAAACACAAGGGGAAAAAAAGACAGAGAGAAAGGAAAGGCTGTAACCTTTAGGACTGAAGGAAATGTTCTGACTCTTCACGGAGGAATGCAGAGTGATCATGACCACTTCTGTTACTGAAGAGTTTTTCCATAAAACAGACTGTGTGAGGATTTGAAACAAAGTTCAAGGGTAAACTGACATTTTCAAAGTTCACTTTCACATATTGTTTCAGTTACAGTTATCTTTTGTTTGACCCTGAATGTGTCTGACACATACAGACAAACAACTATTCACTCGCAGTCAAACTTATGAATGATTAAATTGATCAGTTAACCTAATAGGTGCATGTCTTTGGATGGTAGGAGGAAGCTGAAGACCCCAGAGAACCCAAACAGACACAGGGAGAACATGCAAACGCTGAACCCAGATCATCTACTGCTGCTACTGTAAATAGATTGACATGTACACTTTATATTCTGCTACAGTTTATTCTTTATACCACTAATTTATTCTTAGTCCATTTTTTCTAACCCCAACCCTGTTTAAAAACATATAATGCATGACATATTACAAGGTGAGAGAGACAGTATCTCAGTTCTCTGTACAATCTGTGCATCTAGTGAATTAACAATAAAGAATCTAGCAATCTTTGAATCTTTCTCTGTGAGGCGACAGTACTAACCACTGCACCACTGTCTCGAATCTACACAAAACTGTCGGCCCCTTTCCACTGCAGGAACTTTTAGCATTACCCAGAACTTTGAAAAACCCTGGTGCTTTTCCACCTCAATTACTCAGGTAAAAATATTTCCCTTGCCCCCATACTTTCCCTGAAAAAGTTCCTGGTAGGGAAATAGTACTTTTCAGATTACCCAGAATTCTTGAGCGGCAGGGCTGTGTGCTGGAGAACGCTGATTTGGGGACTACACTTGCAGATTTCTGCATTCCATTCACCCACCATAAGGCCACTGTGTGGCAGCAAATTTTGTTTTGATTATTTCATTTCCACAAGCTTCGTCTTCTGACAATTCGGAAGATGGAGCAAAAGAGAAGCTATGAAGTACTAAGAACTAGTAAGTGGATGGACAATGAGTGTTTCGAGCATATTTGCAGAGGACGACATTCAGTGGGACTTTGAATCGACGACACAAAACGACTGAGTTTATGTAAAATTAGCCAACAAGCTAGTGGAGCTAAATGTCAAACATGCGCCTAAACAAATACAAGAAAAGCTGAAGAAACTTCAGCAGGATTATAAGAAACTAAAGGACCACCACGGTCGTAGTGGATCTAACCACCAAAGCGGAACCCAGAGCTTTGGGGTGTGGTGGGAACGCAAAGCACACAGATTACCAGGAATTCTTTTACCCAGGTAAATACGTTCCTGGTAATAAAAGTTCCTGGTATTTTGAGACAAAAGAAAAATGTTGCCTAATAAATTTGTGGGATCTTTTCCAGACTGCAGATTCATCCTTTCTTTGTAAGATTTGTTCACTTCACGTCCCTCTATGTATCCTCATGCAGTCACTTCCAGTAATGTGCAATAACCATGTAAAATGTGAATTATGCACAATAAGTCATGCAATAAGCCTCTGTTTATTCAGTATTTACTCAGATACAAATGCACAATTTTTTATAAATATTTAGACACTATTTTTCATAGATATACATACTGTTAATACTGTTCATATTCACACACACACACATATAGATCTATCTATCTATCTATCTATCTATCTATCTATCTATCTATCTATCTATCTATCTATCTATCTATCTATCTATCTATCTATCTATCTATCTATCTATCTATCTATCTATCTATCTATCTATCTATCTATCTATCGAGTTAATACTCTTAATATTGTAAGTATTGTGTCAATTCATATTTTATGGCTAATTTTTATTTTATTCTACGATTCATATTGTTTGTACTAATTTATGGCAATTAATTAATTAATTAATGACAATGAAGGCTATTCTATTCTATTCTATTCTATTCTATTCTATTCTATTCTATTCTATTCTATTCTATTCTATTCTTTTACTATTGGACTTAATCACTGTCCCACAGAGTTTATAACGTCCAACATTGTGTCCAACTTTATGACCTATTACTACATTGTAGATTTGTTGCTAAGTGTTCTCTTTGTAGCTGCTGTTGGACATACTGTTTGGTCACATTTGTCTAATAACAGAGCTTAGTGTGTCAGAAAGCAGCGTTCAGTTCAAGGTCCATGTAGGCATATCTTTCAAGTTCAAATGAGTTTCTAATGCATATCGGTGAATCTTTAGACCTCGACTGCTTAGATGCAAATTTAAGGACTTTTAGTGGTGAGTTATGAGACATCAGTAATAATAGATACACCTCAGTGGTCCTGCAAACATATTTTCACAGCCTTTCCTGCTGTTTTCAGAGTCACAGACTGATAAATGAAGAATGGAGAAATGTTTCCTCTTCTACAATTTGTAAAACAATTAGGAGGATTGTGTGCCCCAGTTCCAAACAGCAGACTCAGTCCCTTTGTCTTCATGTCCTCTATTATTGCTGGAGGAGTAATTGCACAGATTCAGCACTTCCACTGTGTTAGAAAAGCAATCAGGAACCGTCCCACGGCGATCCGCTTTATTGCTCCATCGCTCTGTGTTATTTCAAGTGATGTGATGTGAAACACAGAGCAATGCTCAACTGTGCTCTGAGGGAAAATCACAACTTTTCCCTCCCCATCTCGTCTTATCGCTGTGTTTTTCTGACTTTAAAGACTTCATCTGCAGGAGGATTCGTCACTGCTGAGCTCTGCACAAACAGGCAGATCTTGTCTATTTGTCTAACAACTCAGGGGGGTTTATTTGCCCTTTTTCTTTTCTTTCCTCCTCACTTTCATCCCTCTTTCATTCATGTGCTCATTATCTTAAAGTAGACTCTTGGATGTAAATTCTCACCTTATTATTTTGGATTTTATCCCGCTTAATCCTTGGATGCACAAGTGGGTCAAAAATGACAGTGAGGTTGTTTTCTTTCTTGTAATGAAAAGATATTATTATTTTATATTCCAGGTATTCCTCAAAAAACATACTAATGATATTATGCTATTTATATGTTTATCTTACCTTTTATAGACTTTAAGAAATTGTGGTTTTTGTATACCCCGAGCTTCCATAGGTGTCAATCTTTGATTCATTCTAAATTCATTCATTGTACAGCAAAACCAAAGGACTTACTCACAAAATGGATGTTGACATTGTTCTATTGCTGTTATATACTATATATTATATCCTAAATATACTTTGATTTTCAAATTTTCAAAATATATACAGGGTGGGGAAGCAAAATTTACAATGAACATTTAGTTGTTTTTTCCTCAGCAGGCACTACGTCAATTGTTTTGAAACCAAACATATATTGATGTCATAATCATACCTAACACTATTATCCATACCTTTTCAGAAACTTTTGCCCATATGAGTAATCAGGAAAGCAAACGTCAAAGAGTGTGTGATTTGCTGAATGCACTCGTCACACCAAAGGAGATTTCAAAAATAGTTGGAGTGTCCATAAAGACTGTTTATAATGGAAAGAAGAGAATGACTATGAGCAAAACTATTACGAGAAAGTCTGGAAGATACTATTAAAGAAGAATGGGAGAAGGTGTCACCCGAATATTTGAGGAACACTTGCACAAGTTTCAGGAAGCGTGTGAAGGCAGTTATTGAGAAAGAAGGAGGACACATAGAATAAAAACATTTTCTATTATGTCAGTTTTCTTGTGGCAAATAAATTCTCATGACTTTCAATAAACTAATTGGTCATACACTGTCTTTCAATCCCTGCCTCAAAATATTGTAAATTTTGCTTCCCCACCCTGTATTTACAAAAAATAACATTTTAAAATAGTTAAAAATGTAAAAAAGTAAAATAAAATATATATATAAAATAGTAAAATATTTCAAATATTCCTGAAATTATTCTTTTGAGGACTAAAATATAATACAAACGACTATTTTTAACATGACAAAAGTGGCATAAAAACACACTGTTTTTAACACAGACCATTTTTGATCTATTTATGGAAGAGTAGAGGGTCTAGACACTCATGCATTTAAGGGTTAATTAAATTACTTTGCAGACCTGACCAGAAACTGGTTGATCCTCAGCTTGTGACCATCTGGGTCATTTGCATTTATTAAATATCTATTAGAAATGTATTCCATCACTCGTGTGATAATTATCAGCCATTTCTCTGCATGTTTCATTGATTCTGTCTGGTGCATTTAAGCAAATAAAGCTCTAGAAATAACGATTAATCAATCAAAGTCAAAACCAAGTCAACAGATTTACTTAAAGGTTTCTATTTATACCTGACCTACATCTAAGTCTGGGAGATAATCAGACAATAGAGAATCACAATTGTTCCATTACACATGATCAGATTCCACTCCTGTTACTTATTTTTAGCCTCATTCCTAAAATCTAAGTCTCTTTAAAAAATCCCAGTTATTCTAATCTCTCTTGTTACTGTAATAACTTTTGGCATCAGTGGCACTGGAAAGATGAGGAGACAAAGAAGGAGAAATGAGGATTAGAAAAACAAGGACAGACGAGGAGGCAAGAGGAGGAAGAGACAGGAGAGCAGGAAATGAACAAGATTAATGTAAGGGAGGAGGGGAGAAATGAGAAGAAGAGAGGATACAAAATGAGGAGAAACCAGAGTGAAGAAAGGAAAAGAAAAAAGGAGAAACTAAACATGAGCAGAAATGAAGAGGAAATGAAGACAGAAAATGCAAGGAAAGGAGAAATAAGAGAAGAAAAGTAGTGAAGGAGAGGAGAGGAGGGGAAAGGAGGAGAGGAGAAACGAAGTGAGGAGAGGAAAGGAGAAAAGAGGAGAGGAGAAACAAGGAGAGGAGAGGAGAAACGAAAGGAGAAATGAGGAGAGGAGAAACGAGGAGAAACAAGGAGAGGAGAGGAGAGGAGAGGAGAGGAGAGGAGAGGAGAGGAGAGGAGAGGAGAGGAGAGGAGGAGGAGAGGAGAGGAGAGGAGAGGAGAGGAGAGGAGAGGAGAGGAGAGGAGAGGAGAGGCTGAAGGACCCAGTGGTGAGTGTATTCAAACATTTGTTGGTTAATGGACCACAGCTGAAACCTAAACTCATGCTGAACTAACAGAAGGACAAAACTGCACCTGTGGTCGGTCTGTCAACAAATGACAAAGGGATCTGTGTTGTGATGGGGTTTAGCAGACACACAAACACACACAAACATACACAAATGCACACAAACACACACAGACAACAGGACAGGACAGTGTTCTTCTCCTTCCCAAACAGGTGTTTATTAAGACGGCTCAGCTCTAGTGTTTCCTGTCGTGTCTTCTACTTAACTCAGGTCAACAACCTCAATATGAGGAAAGAAGAAGAGAAGGAAAATGGAGAACAGACCAGACTACCCACTGATATCAAACCCAATCCATACCCATCCTCATCTGTTCTTCCTCACATTAGATATCAGAGTAGTGGGACAGGTCACCTAATCAGACAAACCAGAGCTTTTGTTTCCTCTGAACTCCTGGAATTCCCAAACATCAGGAAGGAAATCCCTTCATAAAGTATTTAATATGCAGCTTATGTGAGGTTGTGTTTACCCTCTTCTGTTGTATTTTGCCTGAAGTAGCTGCAGTGCTAGTATTTATATGAGCAGGCGATTTGTCTCCCATTCTCAGTGATAATAAATCTGGACAATCCTCCTTTCTGCTGAGCGCAGCAGAATCCCGGATCCAGCTCTGCCTTTAATATTCCTGCTATTACCGTGGCTTTTCCTCAGCCCGTTGTTAATCTGGAGGCCATTTGATACGAGCAGCCACAGCTCTCTGGGGGTTCCTGTGGTGGATGTTGGACAATAGTATGTTCTTTATGAACCAAGGATCAGTGAGACAGAATCACAGATCACTGCCTCTGTGTGCAGATGGGAGGTTTGTGGTCTGGGTTTTCTGATGGGCTGGTGAACTTTCACAAATCTGGCATAAACAACAACAAAAAAAAAACTAAATAATTTCTGTTGTGTGTGTGGTGGTTGAATGCTTTTGAGGAAACTGTGTGTGTTGTTGCTGCTCTTTGTAGTGTTCATTAAGCCTGGTTGAACTGATACTGTGACTCATTAAATTCCTGTTTGGTTCGGTCCAGTGCATGTGTATGAAACCAGAACAGTATAGATGGACAGGATTCAATAAACACTGATGAGATGAGCCGTTAACAGAGACATTATCATTTTTCCCCCTCATTTGTTGTGTAATATTTAAGGCCATATTTCTTATTTGTAACGAATGCTTTGCAAATTCAGTGAATGAAACATCAGTGAACAGCAGTAACACAATGTTGTCAAAAAAGCATCAGAGTTTTGCCTCTATACTGCTTAGGGGCACTGGAGAGGAACCTCTGCAGCAAACAGCACCTGCATGCCAAATTTCTGCTGAAATACTCGGTTTTTAAGGTTTATGGAGACTACCTTATGTAGAGACCGAGGTTATAATAGTTTTGGATTTTTCATTATAGTTTAGTTTTATTTAGTTTTGACTTTTTTTCTCTAATTCAGTTAGTTTTCATTCATTTTTAGAGCAGGTTTGATAGTTTTTGTTAGTTTTTGTTATTTTCTAAATGCTTAGTGTTAGTTTATTTTTTTTATATCTTTTATCTTCTTTGCCGTCGAATTCAAATAAATCCCAGACAGGACTCTGCTGCTTTCTCCCACTTCTCCCACAAGTAACGAAAAGTGACAGACTGTTAAATATCACATGGTGCCAGCAGCTAAAATTGCTTGAGGGAAATAAATCGATTTCATATCAATCTGACTTTGACAAAGATGAAAACGAAGGGAATTTTATCCATAATTTTTATCTGTTTTAGTTAGTTTTGTAAACACACAATACAGTTTCAGTTAGTTATCGTTTTTTTCTTTTAATTATAGTTTTTTTTTTTTTTTCGGTTAAGGAAAATGTTTTTACAATTCTAGTTTTTGTCATTTCGTTAGTTTTTGTTAATGATAATAACCTTGGTAGAGACTATGGAACCATTCTGGGGCCATAAGTTTTAAACATGAAAAAATAAAATTTGAAACAGAAAATTCAAGTTTTGATCTTGAATTTGAAAAATACAACAGTGAAGTGAAATTAAAAATAAGTGTATGAAAAGTTTTTTTCAGGTTAAATATCATTTTGATTCACTTTGGTGATTCTTTTGGTTTTTGTTATTTTCAGTTGTCATTTTCATATATATTTTGATATTTCAGGTTTTATTTTTTTCAGTTGCATGTTTTATCTTTTCAGATTCAGATCTTTTTTTACAGTTTTGGATCTTATTTTTTCAATTTCTGATCTTTTTTTTGCTTTAAAATCTTTTGTTCAGTTTCAGATCTTTTTTGTTTTCGCGTACAAATATTTTGGCCCTGGTGTGGCATGGGGGAGTGGCCTCAGCTGAGAGGGGCGTGGAATCATGAGTGACAGCATAACAAAAAGGCTAGGGCAGAGCCTTCAATATAACAGAGTCGCAACACTTCCATAGAGGCAGACAGTGTGCTGCATTCACAGTGCTTAAATGTAAGTTTGTCACTGGCATCAGTTTTTTCACTGCTGGATGATAGTGGACGAAATATGGACCTACTTCCGGGTTTTGATGGGATCCGATAGTTTCAATACTGAGTGTAGCGGTGTCGGAACACATTTATTTCTGTTGCAGCTGATCTAGAAATTCCAGCGCTAAGTTAATAATATACCCTCACCTTTCAAATTATCAAGTGTATTTTCTGTATTGTAAATTGTTGTAAATTCTGTTTTCTTTGGTTTGTGTCAGCGTTTGTATAAATTATATCTTTATAAACAACTCTTATGTTGGATTTTCAGCTGTAGCCCTATAGTTTTCTAGTTTCACTTCTCCAGCTGTTGAAATTTAACTACTATAACCAGAAATTATGGTGTTTTTAAGATAAGGTAACATTAGTATAAATGTTGTTATCACAGTGGGTTTTATTTTAGTTGTTTTGCAGAACCTGGTGGTGTTCGGTTAAGTTTGTCAGCTGAGGTAATGTGCTAATTAGGAGGAGAGTTGCTGTAGAGCTGAGCTCTGCAAATAAAAGTTCATTAAAATTATTATTCATGAGTTAAAGGAGGAGGAACTTCTGTAACTTGGTGTTTGTCAGATCCGACTCATCCTAAAAGGATTCTGTTGAGTTTTGAGTTTGCTAATGTTGATTTTTCAATGAGCTTAGCATCCGTGCTAATGCTAGCATGCTAAGTTAGCCACTATGCTATCTGCTGGTTAATGTCGTATTGTGTGTGTTATCAGAGCAGAGCTTGGCAGACACACAGTGTTCACAGCTAACCACTGTTTTCTGCTTGTACCTCAGTCCTATAATAGTAAAACTGAAAAATGGTAAATTGTCCATCTCCCTACCAGTACAGTATGATTACAGAATGAATGAACCTGTAAAGTTAGCACCTCTCACGTAAGTAGCCTATCCAAGCTAACACCAAACTTTCCCCCAAAAATTTAAGTTTTCAAAAAAATAAATACAGTCAGTGGTCAACCCCACTACTCAGAAGTATAACACACACAACAGTACATACAGTAGTGACACAACAGTTGTGTGTGGTTTATTTTCAGATTTACCATGCTGCTGTCAGTCCCATAGAAGAACATGACAGTGCTCGGTTCGTTTGTGACTATTCAGGCTTACATGAACCACGTCATTACCAGAGCAGCGATATCAAATTGTGTTGTAACTCGCTTTATACGGCTCTGAGCTAGTGTAACCGGTGGTGTCGGACTCTATGTTGTGTTTTTTTAAGGACGAGACCTGCACGTACGACTTTGGAGACAGTCTCTATTTATTGTTTTTTCCGTTCCTGTCAGTGACCCCCATAAAACATGCCCCTGCACAAACTAAATGATAAAGAAATGAGTTTCGGCACATCATAAGCACCCCTCACACAGTTTGAACTAGCCAGTTCATACAAAAAATTCAATTAGTAGAGGCTAAACCAAAAATGTTCTCAAACTGTACGGCTGCTTACCTCTCCCAAAGAGATCTGGAACAAAAGGGAAGAGGTAAAGGCGCGAAAACTCTAGTTATAGCGGGCAGTGTCACACTGTAAACTACTTGTTGGGGAACAGACTCAAATTAAAAGTTCCACATACTGACTCGGAGGCCCATAATGTCAGGTATTAACCAAAAGAAATGAAAATAAAATGAACAGATTTTGTGTAATTATAACAAACAATACACAATCTACATACCCACATTGGCGCAAAATCATTGACCTTGTTACACTAGGGACCGTCCGCACTCATGTTGCCTTCATGGAACGTAGGAAATAAAACAATTCAGAATCAACACTTTATGTACACTATATTCATATGACTGGCAGTGAAAAAAACTGATGCCAGTGACAAACTTATATTTAAGCACTGTGAACGCAGCATACTGTCTGCCTCTGAGTCTACGGAAGTGTTGTGACTCTGTTATGTTGAAGGTTCTGCCCTAGCCTTTTTGTTATGCTGTCACTCATGATTCCACGCCCCTCTCAGTTGAGGCCACGCACCCCACACGCCACATGCCATATCAGGGTCAAACGTTTTGTATGCGAAAACAAAAAAGATCTGAAACTGAACAAAAGATTTGAAAGCGAAAAAAAGATCTGAAAGTGAAAAAATAAGATTTGAAACTGTAAAAAATAAGATCTGAATCTGAAAAGATAAAGCTTGCAACTGAAAAAAATAAAACCCAAAAGGACCACAGACACATCACAGAAGTGAAGAAGTACTGATAGATTTCAGTGGATGCAAAATAATATAGCAATAATTATGCAGTATTAATTAAATACAGAAAACACAAGATAAATTCTTTGGAGTTATTACATATTGTATCATTAACAGAGTAACGTGGTAAAATATTGGACTTGTATTTTTACCACTTTAATATCAGAAAATACCTGAGTTTTGTCATGCAAATGTATAATTCTAATATGAAATTATATTTTTTCCCTCAAAATACTACCTGAATATTGCAAGTTGTAAAATAGAATGTATGTGTATGACACTGTATTAGAATACATCGACATACACTCAACGGCCACATTATTAGGTACACCAGTTAAACTATACATTAATGCAAATATCTAATAGACCAATCACATGGCATCAACTCAGTGCACTTAAACATGTTGACATGTTGAAACTGCCCCATTCTGAAAGGCGATGTTGGTGACTATGAATACCGTTGGTGCCAGACTGCTCTGAATATTTCATAAAGTGCTGCTCTACTGGGAGTTTCACACATTACCATCTTTGGGGTTAACAAAGAATGACCCGAAAAAGAGATCCAGTGAGCAAGCGATGCTAAAGGTCAGAGAATGGACAAGTTTGAGCTGATAGAAAAGAGACTGAGGAGGAGCTCAGCAGCGGTGTCAGTTGGTGTGTTCAGATCGTTAAAACATGGATCCATCCTGCTTTGGATCAGCGGTTCAGCCTGGAGGTGGTGGAGTAATGGGGCGGGGGACAGTGCCCCTCAGTATTGAGTGTGTCCATTCCTGTATGACCACACTGTACCACAGAAGGTTCATGAATGCGCCAGATCACAAAGCTCACATCATCTCTTTCTTCACAGGTGTCAAACATATGGCCCGTGGGCCACAACCGGCCCACCAAAGGGTCCAATCTGGCCCCTGGGATGAATTTTTGAAATGTAAAAATTACACTGAAGATATTAGCCCAACAATCAGGGGTGTTAAAATCTTTTTAGTTTATATGCCACATACAGACCAATATAATCTAGAGTGGATCAGACCAGCAAAATACAAACCTATGAATAATATCAACTCCAAATTTTTTCTATTGCTTTCTGTGACAAGTAAAATTCCATAAAAACATCGATATTTACAAACTATCCTTTCACACAAAATGTGAAAAACCTGAACAAATATGAACAACCTGAAATGTCTTATGAGAAGTAACATTCTGCCTGTTACTAAATGTTTTGTGTATTTGTAGATCCACTGTGATCTGTAAGTTGCAATACATATGTATAAATGATAAGCTGAGGCAGAATATTGTTTCAAATTGCTCTTATTTTCTTAAGAAATGTCATTTTGTTCATGCTATTAACATTTTCAAGGAAACTTTGTAGATGTAAACACTTTCACGATGTAATTTTATTTTTTTCGCTGTTATGTTACTGGTCCGGTCCATTCCAGATCATGTTGGGCTGAAGTTGATGAGTTTGACATCCCTGTCTTACTGGATTCTTGAATGTGACAATGAATTGAAGTTGCTTCCACAGTTTCCAGATCTCAGTCCAATAGTGAACCTTTGAATACCTTCGGATGTGTAGATGACAAATCTGGAACATACCTCCAGAGAAATGTTTCCAACACCCAAACAACTGAGGCCATTCTGAAGGAAGACGGTAAACAATCTGGTCCAAGTGATGTGTATCTGATAAAGTGATCACTGAAGGTTTATCATTGCATTGTTAATATTTTATACAATAAAAACTGGACTGTGATCCATTCTCTGACTCAACCTTAAGTTTGAAAAACAGAAATCAGAACGTTTGCTGTCTTGAAATGCTGATGTTTTATCCATAAACAGTCATAATGTGAGCAGGAGTAGTATGAGCAGTAATACTTGTTAATATTGGTGTGTTTACTGTGGTTCTAACCACTGTCATTACTCAGAAAATGTAAAACTGTAATTATTTTAATGTCCCAATCCCAGTTTCCTCTTATCAGACCTTAATCTTACTCCTGCTCGCTTCCTCTCCTTTAAACATAATTATTAATCACCACATCTTAATTCTGCATCATAAACTGTGACCTGTTTCCAGTGGCTGATATTAACTGTGGGTTTGAGCGGGTACTTTCATTATCCTAATGCACTGTGGGTAGACGCTCTGTAAGTGAACGCTTCCCCCGTCGTCTCCTCATGCCCCAGGAGGCAAAAATATGTGTTCATCTGAGTCATTAAAACGGACAGAACTGCTAAAGGTTAAGTCATGTGGAGGTTTGTGTTTCCTGTTTGGAAAACGTCTGTTTTCTTCCTCGGTTTCACATTGAAACATTTCTGCACATTTCATCCTCCTGACATAACGAAGCCGTTTCATAAAACCACAAAACCACTGTCGGGGTTGGAGAAGCCTCCCCACCCCACCCCATCCCACCCTGTCCTCCTTGAGTCCTCCCCCAGCTCAGACTAAAACAGGGCAGAGGTGACAACAAGGCCTCTTATCTGTCAGAAAACTCAAGTGTGCACGGCCATTAGAGAGTGTGTGGTCAACCATCACAGGTTTAATGGGACAGAGCAGCAGATGTGGCCCTGGTAAATTATAGATGATAGAAGATCTGCCTTTTAATCTGTTTCAAATGTCAATTTATATTTAGTCTGTCTTGTAGAAGATAAGTTGTTTCAGTTATGGACTGTATAATGGAGACTTGATTCGCTTTGTGATGTTCCAGCTTATGTCATGATCATTTATTTTACATTCATTTTAATATCGTCCTCATCCAGACTTAACCATGTCTGTAGAGTGGTGGGCAGGTGTTTGTGTGTTCGCCAGGGGTTAATGCATCTCTCCTCCATTTCCCCTGAGACTTTGTCTACAGCCCTGCTTTTATTGCCATTACAAACTAAATGTAATTCATACATGGGTGTACAGTGCAGTGGTACATTGTCATATCAGTGAACATTTCCAAGCAGTACCTTCACACTTTGCTTTGGAATCCAAGATGTTAGAATAAAAACTATTTAAAATGAGATGTTGTTTTTTTATTATTATTATTGACCTCTGATGATCATTAAAATAGAGCATTCACCATCCACCAGATGAAAGAAGGATGATTAATACATGAATGTATTGTGATGTTTAGTAGTATGGTTTAGTAGTACCTTTACCTCTGGTGTTGGTATCAGTGTGTTTCTAACCTAACTCAGGTTTTGGCCCAATCCCAATTCACCCCTTGGCCCTCCCCTTAACCCCTCCCCCTTGGCCCTTACACTTGGCACTACCCCTTGAAATGGAGTTGCAAGGGGTAGGGGTTGAAACATTCCCCTATGAAATGAGACAACCCTTTGAGACCTGTTACGTCATCAGCGGTCACCGATGTCGCTATAAACAGATGTGACGACTTTGTTTCTGAAATAATTCACCATGCCGTCAGCAGCTGTAAATATTTCTGTTGCATGAGCTTTGGTCATCTTTTTGCGGCTATCAGCAGTAAACTGCAGAAATGCGGTTTGAAACAGCATTAAATGGACGATCAAATGATTAAGTTTTTATGAAGAAAATATGTACATTTGTTTGTTTCTTTCGTCACACTGCGGCACTTCTTTGCTGTGTTTATCTCCATCTTGCCGATGATTTGAACAGAATTATGGGAGATTTCTCATACCCCTCCATTTGTAGTGTGGTCCTGAAAAATCTCCATTTCGAGGGTCAGCCCTCCCCCTTAGCCCTTCCCCTCTGACTCATCAGGAATTGGGACACCCCTACCCCTACCCCTTCACATGAACGCGCAACATGGAGGGGGAGGGCCCAAGGGGTGAATTGGGATTGGGCCTTAGATTACTCTCTGACATTTATATCCAGCTGCCACATTAATAATGCTTCTGTCTTCTTGTTGCTTTGGATGTGATGGTATGCCCTAAGGTTATTTGGGTGACTGTAAGCTTTACTGTCTCCAGGTGGATCTTCCAGGTGAATCCTCTGGGTGGATCCTCCAGGTGAACCATCCAAGAAGATCCTCCAGGTGGATCCTCCGGGTGCATCCTACAGGTGAATCCAAGACCGTTCTTGTGGGGTTGCTTGCTTTAATAAAACATTTTCTCCATAAACTGATAGAAAAGACACAACTTGGTGCATAAAAATGTCACCATACAGGAAATGACGTGGTCAAAATGCCCTAAGGGGGGAAGCCCTGACCTCCCACCCACCCACATATGTCACCCTCTGGTTTACACTTATTGTCTTTGTTCTTTTTCTAAACTGTCTGATGCTTCCATCCAAGCTCTTTCACTGTAAAACCCAAATCAATTTCCTCTGGATGTAGTGATTATAAATGCCACTGAGGCTGCATCTCTCTCCTTGACAGAATCTTTGAGGAGTGCAGTGTGGTTTTGCCCTGAGGTTTATTATAGCAGCTTCATTTCACACTGTTTCCTTTAAGGTTATGTTGCAAATGTTTTGCATACATGCATCACTTTGGTACATGTGCATTTGAAAACCATCACTGCCTCAGCATATTTCATTTATTGCATGTCTCATGACAATTACGTTTTGCGTGTTTGACAAATTTGGACTTGCACAGTGTTTTGTACACACCTGCCTTTATCTAGTTTCCTAGTTTCGGTGCTGATGTCATTGTTCTTAGAAACAGGCAGGTACACAAAGGTTTAGCTGAAGAGATACTTGAATACAGGACTAAACCCAGACCTTTTGTCGCTGCTTCTATTTCAACACCTAAACGTAAGTCGGTGAGAAATCACTGGTCTGACAGGTTCCTTGCAACTGGACCTGACTTTGACTTAACTGTGAGGAATTTCAAGGTTTAGTGAACATGTTGGATGTCAGAAGCTGACAAGATATGAAATGCTTCACATTCCTCAAAGTGATCTCAGACGCAGGTAATGAAAGACTCGCCTGAGCCACAGATATGTACAGTATATGATAGAGTCACAAGTTGAAAAGTGTTTACAGTGATGTTCTCTGAAAAACTTATGTCTTTGTGTCTCAGCTTATGTGAAACTTAATAGTTGGTTTTCATGCGACACAGTGACAGGAAAAGAGACAGTTCTATTCATAGAAACTGACGCGCTTAGATACAGATATGCAGCTGTGATATAAACACAGCAAAACCACAACGGCCCCCAAATAAAAGAGAAGTAAAGTCTTCCAAATCGGCCGTCTTCATCTCTGTTCCCCAGACAGACTGAAGTTATTTTTGCATCCTGAAAACATGACTGGTTATTTTTACTTGCTGAGAAATGTGAGTGTGTTGTTTACTGATTCTCTGTCCTATTTCACCACATAAGCCCTCCTCTTCTCCACAGTATGAACAGCCTTAAACCAGGACCTGGATGAACCAGCTCACATGCAAATCACACCCACAACCTTTATGTATTTTCCACATCTGCTCTTACTGTTTCATGATTGTCTACTTTCACTCAAATTAACTTTTTGTCATTACCCTTTTGTTAATCACTCAGCTGCTGTTTTTCCACTTCCACCTTATTTCCCATCTGTGCTCCTTCTACCCACTTAATCAAGTAGATCTGGAGAAGTTAATTGTGCAGGCTGTCTCATGTTGAAAAGGTAGATGGTTGGATGAACAGAAAATGCCAGACCAAATTATATCACTTCTTAAACAATAGCTGCAGTCACACAGTTCTGATTGTTTGGGTGTTTTTAGGGAAATAAAAGCTCCCTGTTGAATGGTTGTCTTTCACTTCAGTGTGTGATATTAACTCAGTAACTTCTGAGTTGTCAGATTTACACTCAGCCCTTTTACACCAACAGGCAACCTGTTCCATTCCAGTTCAAGAACATAAATGTGAACAGTTCAAGTATTTTCATTTTACTTTATTTTGCAGCCACAAACAAAACACAGAATTTTTAAATTTGTACTTAAGTGTGAACCACCTTTTCCACTTCCGGTATAATTTCCATTTCCACTGCCATAGAGCTGAGACCACCAGGGCTGTCAGGTGCAGTTTCTAGTCTGCTGATGTTTCAAACACTCTGAGGGGACACTAAACAAAGATTTGCTGATACAAAATCATCGCTGTACATGTGAGTGTCATCATGTTGCATTGTGGGATACTAAGCCAAGCTAGTGGGACATCTCCAAAAACGTTGGAGCAAAGTTATCTTGATAAATCAAACCCAGATTTCAGTCTAAACTAACCTAAATTTGAATATTGTGTTTCATTTTGGAAATTTTAGTTGCAGTAACATAGAAAACGACAGCGGTTATTTTCAACACTGTGATGCGGTGACAACCAATAGTATCACAGAAAGATGTCTGTAGTGGAAACTGTGAACTAGTGGCCAAAGTCGAGTCAAGGTGAGTGGCGCTGAAAACAGCAGTAGAAAAGCAGCAGTCATCTACTGTTAGAAAGAGGAATTACAGACAGGCAAAGGATGGATGATGGACAGGTGATGGATGGATGATGGGCGGGTGATGAACAGGTGATGGATGGATGATGGATGGATGATGGGCGGGTGATGAACAGGTAATGGATGGATGATGGACAGGTGATGGATGATGACAGATGATGAATGGGCAATGGATGGGTGATGGACGGGTGATGGATGGGGAATGGATGGGTGATGGACAGGTGATGGACAGATGATGGATGAGCAATGGATGGGTGATGGATGGGTGATGGACAGATGATGAATGGGAAATATATGGGTGATGGACAGATAATGGATGGGCAATGGATGAATGATGGACAGAGGATGGACAGAGGATGGATGGGCAATGGACAGGCAATGGAAGTGATGGAGGGGCTATGAATGGGTGATGGACTGGTGATGGAGGGGTGATTGACAGGCGATGGATGGGCAGTGGAAGGGTGATGGACAGGTGGTGGACAGAAGATGGAGGGGTGATGGAGGAGTAATGGAAGGTTGATGGACGGGTGAAGAAGGGACAATGGACAGGTGATGGATGGGTGATGGACAGGCGATGGACTGGTGATGGAAGGGTGATTGACAGGTGATGGATGGGTAATGGACAGGTGATGGACAGGTGATTCTCCCCTGGTCTGTTAATGATGAGCAGAATGGGACCTAAACCCACTGTAGTCCAGACCTGTGAGAACAGGGACTGGTTTTCCACATCGAACCAAGTTTCCAATAATGCTGAACAGAACAAGAACCATAAATAACTGAGTGGAGAAAACTGCATTTCAACCCCTCTGCTGTTACAGACCAGTCTACCACACAAATCTGCAAATCAAAACATGCATTTGCAGATCCTCCACAGAAATGTAGTAAAATTGTGAAAAGACGCCTGTCTGAGCTGTAACTGACAATTTGTCTGCATTCGCAACTCCTAATTTTTTTTTTTTTTTAATCAAATTATGCACACATGGATTCTGAATACGTTTGCAGATTTGTTTATACACTGATTGAAATGATTATGCTTAATAAAGGGTCTGTTCTTACACTTCTAAATGGTCAGATTGGAGACATTGAAGAGACACTGATCTGTCATTTAGAGCTGCATAAATATGTGTCCATTCATAGACCAGAGGACATTCAACTGTAACTAAAAGACAGATCTGTGAAGACTAAACTAAGAGGAAGCTGTGAAAGAACCCAGTGCGTGTGGAGCAGAATGAACCCGTGTTACTATATATCTTTTCATTTACAGCTGTCAAGCCTTTGGTGTTTGACATGATATAAAGACGTGTTGACCTGTTGGAGGTCGTCAGAGGGAGGGGGAGGTGAAGTCTATACCAACATACGTCTGGGAACTCAGTGTGATTCACACGCTGCTCATCCACATACAGATCACTTCTATACTGAGCCTCAGGCGTTGCACTGAGACTGGCTTTGTTTGGATCCTCTGTGTTTGAGTGTGAGGTTTAGAAAGATCTGCAGTGAATAACAAGTGTAAACTTCATTTGTCTCCTGACTAATTCACTGCTCATTGTTTTTCATTTACTCCCTTGTCTTCTGCAGTAATGCTGCCTTCATGTGCTATGGGAATTGTGGTAAATACTACTTAGGAACTGAAAAACTGGACATAAGTGCCCCTCATGTTGTATTCTCTACTGGGGAACTGGGAAAAAATCTGATACATGAGTTGCTGATATGAAAATAACCATTGCACTTTTCAACATGGAGAGAGTGATGAGGGATTTACGATAATGATTAGCACTACTTTTACTAACCCTGTCATTCATGTGATCCACTTCTACATTCATCACAGCCCAACACAGATCTTACTCTGAAGTCTTTAAGAGCTAAAAACCCAGGTGCTGAAAACTTTTTCTACTTGATTTTTGCACAACAGTGTTTCATTTTCTGTTTGTTTGTTTTTTGTTTTTTTTTTGTCTTGTTTTGTTTTGTTTTTTCCCCCTATGTTTTGTATTATGTTTGTGTCTGAAAGAAACTAAACTAAACTAAACTAAACACTTATGCTTTGTAAAGTGAAACAGCAGGAGCCAAAATGAGGGGAAAAAACAGCCCTTCCCTCTGCAGCTCTGTCCTTGTGTCCAAATTCACCTGATATAGTTGAGCTTATACTGCCTTCATGCTCCCTCATGTGGTATTTTCCACTGAAGAATTGGGGAAAAAATTTTGATCCACGAGTTGCCGAGATGAAATTAACCTTTGAACTTCTCAACATGGTGCAGAGCAACAAGGGGTTAATCATTAATAGTAAACACTGCTTTTATTAATGTTGTGCTGCTGTTAGCTGATAATTTTGCACATTTATAGTATACACAATTAACAAAAAATAAATTTTACAAAGAAGAAAAAAAGTGGAGTTTGCATGTTTTCCCTGTGTGTGTGGGTTCTCTCCAGATACTTCCAAAGACCAGGTAAATTGGTTTGAGCTAAATTGCCCCTAGGTGTGAAGGTGAGAGTGATTAGTTGTTTGTCTCTATAGTGTCAGCGTTTACGTGTCCCTGTGACCCTGTTGAGGAAAAAGTTCAAATGATGAATGAATGAATGAATGAATGAATGAATTTTAAAAATGCTGTAGCTGATGGAATAACACATCCAAAATTGTTTTACCCAAGTAGCAGATCATTATAAATTGTGTCAGCCATTTTTCATATCGCCATGACAACCAAAGCACTTGAACGTAACACACTGGTAATTTCGAATTTACAAGTGGAAAGGATCATCTTCCCGATAGCACATGAAGGCAAACCATTCCTTTAAAAAGAGGAAATCAGCTGGGCAGCAGCCACTCACAACAAGACAATACTAGGCCGACATAATTCAGCTTCATCAAAACAACTTACAATACACCGGCTGCTCATCTGTATGCACATCTGATCAACAGACTGTTCTCCTTTTGCATCGACCCTTTGGACACAAACAAGAAAGTGGATCAGTGAAGTGTTGAACACAGGTTATTACCCACACAGAGTCACAGTTAGAACCACAGCCCTTCAGCCGCCTCTGGAAGTGAAAACACAGTCAACACCAGATCAATGCTTGTATTCACACCAATGAAAGTTAGCAACAAGAGAAAAGAGAATGAAGAACAACTCAGACATCTATTTACATGAAAAGTGCTCTGTGTGTTTTTCCTCTTGTTCTTGTGTCTTTTTAGTGCCTTTTGCCATGACACAGTTGTAAACAAGAGTGTATTCTTAGCCTGTGTGTAAGGTTAAATTAGGGTTAAATAAAGATTAATAAATAAATACTTACATACATACACACATACATATACACACACATATACACACATACATACATACATACATACATACATACATACATACATACATACACATACACACACATACATACATACATACATACACACACACACATACACCCATACTGTACATATATACACATACATACATACATACATACATACATACATACATACATACATACACCCATACACACATACATACATACATACATACATACACACACACACATACATGCATACACCCATCATACATACATACATACATACATGCATACATACACCCATACATACATACATACATACATACATGCATACATACACCCATCATACGTACATACATACATACATACATACACATATACATACATACATACATACATACATACACACATACATATATACACACATACATACACACATACATACATACACTTTTCCTGTGGTTCGTCTATCTTTTTTCCACTTGTTCTTGTGTGTTTTTTCCTCTTGTTTTGTCCTTTCCTCCTCCAGATCCAGCTCCGGGCCCTGGGACCAGCTCCATTTCTGAGTCCAGTGGTTCGGTCAAAGGTTCACTGGGTTTGTCCCAGATACTGGAAATCCTTGGTTTTGTACAATAAACTCAGCCAGGGATTGAAATAAAGGAATGAAGAGCTGAAAATAACTGAGCTACAGTGTTTTTTTATTGCTTATTCATCATTGTTCTAATAATATGTCCATGGTGAAGTTTGTGGTCTTATTTCTTTGATATAGTGTCTATCAGATAAAGACATATTAAACAGAAAAAAATGTAAAAACTGTAATGAGTGGCATCCTCATAGTAATTAAAAGCAAGAACGACTGATGTACTGCGAAACATATTAAATTAGGCTTTTGTTCCTTTGTATGACTTGTTGGAATTAGAATTTGCATCCACCTACTTATAGACCTTTCACATTTTGGATCTGGTAATGAGTCGACTGTGGAGCCAGTGTTTCAGTCACAGTAATGAAAATACATATGGCTCCTCCAGTAACCAGACTAAAAGCCCGTAAATGTGTTGTTAATACCGTGTTTCTGGTTTTTTTTTTTTGTTTGTTTGTTTCACAGTGAAATGCTTTGCACATGGAATCATTTGTGGCAGCAAACTCCAAAACCATAACCCCCACCAGTACATGTATGTATTGTGAAGAAGAGTATTTTGATACATGTGATGGGATCAGACATTATACTTCAGTTCATGCCTTCACTACATCAATAGATGCAAATTATTTTTTATGAGACACCATTAAAGAGTGAATCAAACATATATTTTCCTTCATGTATTTTGACCTCATGTCACTACTGTTCGGATTGGCTTTGTGTTCTGCTAATGCATGCTGGGAACTGAAAAACTGAACTGAAAAAGCAGATAAAGAACCTTATAAATGACTTCCATTCTTGATATTCTTCATGTTATTCTTGATCTCTTCATTACATTTGACCATTCACATGTAGCTCACCTTCAGTTCATCAGCTGCTTTTACACACTGATGCCAGACATTACCCGTTTTAAAGTGTGTAGCAGGGCTGAACACATATAAAATTGTTACATAACAAGTGCCTTTTGGCGTTTTTAGTGCTTTGTCTTGAGGTTTTCTAATTAGTCTCATAAGTCTAACACTCAACAGGTTGATGCAATCACAGCTTTACAGTCCGACTCCACCAAAGCCCAGTAAAAGACAAGTGTATAACCTCAAACCACCTTGCTACATAAATTTGACTGTAAATGAAACTTCTTTTAGCGGATGAGCAGAGCAGAACAAATGCCTCTGTGTGTCTGTGGTTGAATCTGTCTGATGGTTTCATGGGTAACTTGTTAAATCTCTCTCAGCTCCTGGTGAACACATGAACTCACTCACTCCCTGTTTCCTGCTGTGACGGCAAAGTCCTGCTTTGACCTGGTCATTGACACCGCTAATGCATCTGCCAGATGTGTGTGTGTGTGTGTGTGTATTTGTACCAACACTCATGTTTGTGTATATGTGTGTTAATTATTCAAGCAGAGAAGCAGCCAAAACCTAGGACAAACAGGTCACCGGTGTGTTATAGTTATTAGTGCAGTAAAAAAAAAAAACAAAAAAAAAACAACCAGCTGGTGACTGTGTGAGTATTTCTGACTGATGGAATGAACATGTTAAATGTTAATCATTCTCTACAGTAACACCTTACAATAGGGTGCATGCATTCACTATTAATTAATCTCTTATAGCAGCATATTGACTCTGTTAATCTCTATAACGCACTAATTAATGCATGATTTTCTGCAACTACTAGGGCATTAACTATCACTCAATAACCTCCTAATTATCAATTACTGATAGTAGGTGAAGACATTAAAGGACCTGAGTTACAATCTCAATATGTTCAGGCCTTTTGAAGGTTCTATTACCACAAGACTCGTCATTCTGACATAATAGCACTTAATAAATATGATTTATTATTACATGATATATTTATTTGTCATGGTGTCATGGTGTAACAGAGGTTTCATCCCCTTCTGCATAAACATATAACAGAAAATAACGTCAAAAAAATCGAGAATAAAACAGTTTCTATGGACTAACACTCAATTATCTAGTGTGACCTCCCTTTTGTACTCAACATGTCTTGAACCCCTCTATGCAGATGATATGAGATTTACTGGACTAACCCTCTACTTCCATTCAAAACATGTCAGATGTTGATGTTTGTGTAACATTCAGTCATAGAAATGGACATCACAGGCAATCCTCGCTTTGACCTGGTGAATTTTTTGTGTTTTTTATACTGTGCAAATATGTTTTGTGTTGTGTCCTAAAAGTCAGGTCTGTAAAATTTATAGAAAAATAGGAGCATCTAATTGCATATTCTAATCATGTTTTTGCTGGTGTACAGTTACATGAAAATGAAAATCATTTACACTCCACCAGGTTGAGCTGCCATGTTTCTGCTGTAGCTTACAATGTACTTCTTTTTTCTGTTTTATAGAGAGTTGAGGTCCCAGTGCTTCCTGTTCTGCAGTGGAACCGCATTGCAAAACTGGAAAGATGTCGTGGACTTTTGCACGACACTGTAGTGCCTAAAATTAAATAAAGAGCTCGGTTCAGTTTATTTTGAATATGCACCAAACAAACAAAATAATCCTATTGTTGTCCTTAGAAATAAAACGGATTGCAAGAACACATGAAAAACTTGTACATATACATGAAAATAAAATACGACTTAATTCACATATTTGAAAAGGTGTGGGAGGAAGTATAACTTATTTAATCCCACCCCTTCTCCATCCGATAGTGTATCCTTCAGCTTCCTATCAGCATAAGGCTGTAAGAAAAATCAATTCCCTGGGATTTTATGTAAATAGTTCACCCCACTTATCATTTTCACATACACATACACACACATACACATGCACATATATACATACATGTCTATACTGACACAACAGAAAAATAAATAAATAAATGAATACATACATACAAAGAGAAATCTACTTGTTACTGATTCGCTAGTTTGACACTTATTAACCCACTTTTCTAATGTTACCTGATTTATTTTCAGCCAGACTTGTTCATTGGAAACATGTAATAAAGAGTTAGGGCTGAGTTAGTCTGTACAGTGTTGAATCAGGATGGAGGTAGACACTGTATTACACTGAGTAATCCTTCTAATGAAGGTTGGATTACCTACAAAACTCCCTCCAATCTCTGTACACACATGATGTGTTGAGTGGATGTTGAAATGAAACGTCGCTGTGTTCTGTGTGAGTTTCGTAATCAGAGTCAACCTGTGTGGACAGGTAAAGGAATGCAACGAGGAGGCAGCGGAGAAACAGCGTCATCGGAGACTGTGTAGGTGATAAAAGGTGATAAAAAGTGGGTTTGTGTGTACTGTCCAATTGTGTGAGCCTGAGTGTGTGTGTGTCTTTGTGTGAGGTGCGGCTCTGCCTTGCGTTATCTTTGCATTCCAAACACAACTCCTCTACACAACTACCATGGCAACCCAGAGGGGAAGCGGCATTAAACCTGACACCCACCTCTCCCTTTTACACACACACACACACACACACACACACACACACACACTATTAATTCCAGGTGCCCTGCTCTCAGAGGCGTACAGTTACATGGGTGGGAGGGGGGGTTACCTTTTAATGTTCAGGTTTTAAGACAGGACGACCTACTGAGAAGAAAGTGGTCCCCGGGGGAGTGTGGGGGGGGTGCATTTACCCCCTCCTGCTCTTTGTAATGTTTCCGCTGTGCAATAAACACAGACACAAACTGCAAACAGAAGTTCTACTTTCTTTCTTCTTACATTTCAATCACCTGTTGAAAATGTTCAAATTACACAAGAACCGACAGTTTTCTTTTTCTGTTTATTTTGAACAGACTGGAATCAGACAGAAGCGTTGAGTTTCAAATGGGAAGTCTAATGTGTCCAGTAACGAGCTAAAGAGTATTCTTCACATGCAGCCAAAAGCAAACAAAGACCTTTTGGTGACAGGAGATCTTTTATGGGCCCTCCTGTAGTAATGGGAAATAGCTGAAACACACAGAAACACTACCTGGTTTGACAATTAGACCAAACAAACAGTGTGAGAGGGTAAAACTCTGAACTCCTCCTTTTGGGGTAAGGGCTCGTGTAATCTGATGACACTTTACCAGAACAAACAACCACATAGACTGACAGAGACAGCTTCCATCTGAGGCTACGTTTACATGTAGCCGGGTATCTGGCAAAACAGTGATTTTTCTCTGCGTTTGTGCCTATCGTTTACACAGCAATGAACACATGCAACAAAAAGGATGGTTTCGACAAACTCAGGCCAAAGTAGAGATTTCAGCAAGTCTCCGTTTTCCATTTGCATGTAAACAGAGGGAAACAGAGATCTCAAACGGACATCACAATTTTCGAAGGAAACACTCTACCACTTCACATGTAATGATACAGTATAGAGGAAGAGGATGGAGCTGATAAGTGAAGTTACAAGTATTAAATGAGAAAATAAGGAAGTTTCGTGCTAGCAAATGTTAGCATCTCAGCTAATTATAAAATCATCAGCTCATCCATTTGCTTTGCATTGTATTGGTAGCACATCTCGGATTTGTTTTTACACACGCAAACCTTTAGTAAATCAGGCCCATAGAGTTTTGGACACTTTTTGAAAAAGGGGTAGAGCCTGACAGTTTCTTCTTTTAAATAGTGAAGGCCGAGTTACAACTCAAACTGTTAACAGTGAAATAAATAAGTCAATAACCTCCACTTGGCCTCAGTAGAGTAGGAGGAAAACATCACATCACAGTCAGTGAACTGTTTGTGTTTTAATCATGTTGTGGAATGAAAGGAAGGACAGACCAGTGACCTTGGTGGAGGTTTACGCCGTCTCTGCTGTGGTCAATAGTACAAAAACTATTTAATATGTTTGAGTTTTTAATGTGTGACCATGTGTTAAAGCCTTCTTATTCCAACATGTACATTCTTTTTCCATAACTGGATCTCAGTGATAATGTGTTTGTTTGCGGTTCATGCTGTAAGCCTTTGGGAACCTGAAACTATTCACTGACGTGTTAGTAAATGTATGTTTTCAAGGCTTGTTGTTATTAGTTTTTACATTAGGATTGGTTTAACTGACTGAAGTCCAAAAGATCTGAAACTGCATAGAGGGGAGGTGACGAATATGAGGAACGGAAACATAAGCTAAAACACACCAACCACCTTCGTGAATGTTCTTTCATAAAGTGTTGGTCAACATCCTGGACAGTCTGACTCTGCAGAGAGGACACTCAGAGATTCATTCAGAGCCAGTCAGTCTTTAATATCACTAGACTTATGATGAAATACAGCAGACTGTGTGTTGGCCCTGTCTGACCTCAGTGGTGCCTTTAATCATCCTAAGTCCATTTTTAAGTCCTGTGTCCTGAAACTCACTGAATTTAATTTGAGATGATTTTCCCTTTAATTATTAATTTGAGCTGAGAGAAGGCAGGAGGTACAGTGGACACATGTAGACATGAACAGCACATTCTAAGGTAATGAAAACACTAATGTCCTTATGTTCACATCACGATATGCTATTGAAAACATTATTATGAAAATTATATTCCACCTCTGCCCTGAGATCATCTTAAATTATACACACTGGACCTTTAATATTTGATGTTACATTCTGTTTACCAGGCCTGATATAGATGTAAACAGTTGAAACACATATGCATGTTTTCACTACCAGAGAAATTAACACTTTTTAATGATATATTGACATCATGTTCCCTTCTGTTGGGTGTGATTTTGGTGCAGAGGCTCATAGATGTAAAGCACGTGCATCATATAGAGCCGTCCTTGCTCTGCTCATATTTCAACATCCCCGACGCTGTATCGTTGGCTCTGCATGTGACTGGCTCTTCTCCAACATCATCCTCATATTGCAGTGTACCAAGACGGTGCTTTTATAAACACACACAGCAGCCAGCTCCATACCAACAAACTGCTAACTCATCAGTGTGTGCATAGTGTGGCACATACTTTCCTGGCCAAGCAGATTAACATTAAGTGGCTTTGACTATCTCCATAATTTAAAGAAGTATTATAAAAGATGAGCAACTCCAAATATTTTATGGGACACACCCTGACAACTTCATCCTCAATCTGGCACAAGCTAGAGCTCTCCACGTGTATGTTGCACACAGTATGTGCAAGCTATTTGCATCTTTAATTTATCAGTGATATTTTATAGATAGGTAGGAGAGGAAGGTAATAAGGTGTTTTATAGGGTTCAGAGGAAACAGCTTGTGAATCAACATTGTATCTAGCTGAATTAAATTACATTTTCTCACACTTTTTGTTGGTAAATCATTCTTGTTATGGCTCTATGTAATTTCCTCTAAGGAAATTATGTGGGAAAAGCCTCCCAATACTGCAGTGTTTGTGACTGATTCAAGCCCTGCTGGTGTTCTCTAATTTGGATGTTCCCACAGAGTAACAGCACTAAAACCATGACTTGTAATACAAGATTTATCCTGTTGTGAACACACTTTCATGATGACAGGCCTCCCTGTTGGTTTGCAGTGTGACACCTCAGATGCTTCAGAAAAACAAGATTTTTATGCAGATGCACAGTAGCATAACAGTGGTGTTAATGAAAGATAACATAACTATTCTACTTTTTCCAGAAATACTCAGAATCATTTCAAACGATTTGTCTTGTTTTTAATGAAAGAATTGAGGTCCTCCGTTAATAGAATTATTGTGAGTTCTACTGCCAAAAATAGATGCAACACAACTAACTGTAATCCTCTTGAGAGGTTTGCCAGTCTTTCCAGTTTCAACAGGTGGTCTTATAAAAGACATCCCACTCCCTGCATCCAGTCTGCTGTGCACGGCCACTTATGCTGATTGTCTGAGCTCTGCTATAAATCTTTGGGTAAAGGTTCAGGAAACTGGTGGAGTGTGTGTCCAATTGATTCACATGTGTGGCGGTGTCCTTCACAGGAAGCTCTACAGACCAATGGGATACTCTGACTGAAACCAGGAAGGACGGGCTGATTTAGAGGTGAAGAGGGCTGGAGCTGTCAACTCTGAATAAAATGAACTCAAACTCTTACTTTTAAGGGATTGTCCTTTTGTTCCTATGTTGATGTGCAGCAGAAAATAAGAATGTGGATTGGAACAGCAAAACAAGGCAGATAAAAAAGAGACGATAAATTAAATTGTTTGAGGTTTTTCAATGCGTCAAAATGCAACCAAAGTGGTTTGCTTAAATTTTGCTAAAGTGTAAGACATAGCACAACTCCAAAAGGTTAATGTGAATGTATGACTGTGAACGGATGACTGAGTGCATCCATCACAGCGCTGGTGTCACTCAGAGCTGTGTTTCTCCTTCTGCTGTAATAGAAACCAGCAAGGGTCGAGCCCCGCTCAGTAGCAGCCGCTGTTTTTCTATCAGTCTGTAAACCCAGTCATGATGAGCAGTAACAGCAGCAGTCCAGGGGGTACAGGGGTATGGGGTGAGGGGTGGACAGCAAACCATGGGGAGTGTAGCACACATCCACCTTCACCACTTCAAAAGGCCCTGAGGATTGACTTCTTACTGTGTAAACCTGAACACTGGTTTGTTTCAGAGGACAGAATGATTTGGTTTCATTTTTGTGAGACTTTGCAGTGTTTCCACCCTCAGACTCATGGTGTAAGTTCTGTTTGTGCTCAGATCATTAAACTGGACTTTGGGTATTTTCAGCACCAAACATTTTTTTCCTGTATTTTGATGAATTTTTTACACCGAATTATGTGCCTTTTCTGTTCTGGTTTACAGTGGAAATGTTGATATTATATAAAATTAAACACAGATTAAAACTTAAAATGTATTGTTGTAGATAAGCACTTATGTAATAATATCCCTACAGACCATAATACAGACCAAATACATGTGTTATTGCATGACTTTAGAAATACTGAAACTGACTGACTCTCCCTGACTAAAACTACTAGATCTGCCTTTAGAAAACTGAGGGTCGGGGCCCAAAGTGGGTAGCAGAACTGTTTATAAATAATAATCAATTATGGTGAATTAATTTACAAATTAAAATAGAGAGAGCATTCTCTGAAAGACTGGTGAAATACAGCATGAAAAATACAACAAAATGAAAACACTGCAAAAGATGCAAGAAGGTGAAAGTGATGTAATGCAACAAAATGTAAAAAAAAAAAAAAAAAAAAAAAAAAAAAAGTGGTTGGTGAGTGCTTCAGCAATCACACAGTAACACAGTGTTTTTCAACCTAGGGGTTGGGACCCCATGTGGAGTCGCCTGGAATTCACATGGGGTTGCCTGAAATTTCTTGTAATTGATAAAAAAAAAAAAAAAAAAAAAAAAACGCCAAAAATGTGCTAATAAAAATATATGGTGAGTTCAGAGAGACAATCCCAATAAATAAAAGACATGACAAACTGTGAAGCTGAAACTGAAGCACTGTGGCACTGTTTATCTGTCAAATGTTCATTGTGGTCGGTTTCAGATGGTGCAGCTCTTTCATAATTCATAGTTTGAGTTATTGTTTGTTCAGTATTCATTGCCAGCCTTGAAAATCCAAGATGGACTGACTCTACATATCCTGGCCAAGGAAAATAAAACTTTGTGCAGTAATCTACACCTGGCTTTTCTGCCTCCGTCCATAATAATATACAGTATATAGCCTAAATGTGTCTTAAATTAACGTTTATTTGCAACATAGTATAGCAAACTATTACATGATAAAAAAACAAATTAATTTCAGCCAAAAAAAAAGGCTCTGTTTTGAATGTCTGGGGTCACCAGAAATTTGTGATGTTAAAATGGGGTTAGGAACCAGAAAAGGTTGGGAACCACTGCAGTAACATAATGATAAAATACAGAATATGTATGAAAAGTGACAACAATAACAATGTAAAACACTTGTTTTAAGGATGGAGAACACAGTAAATAAGTAGATATTTGTGCTAAATTCAACATGTTTTTGAAAATGAGTGTTCGGATCCACTGTATGAGACGATGAAATTCTGATATTTAAGTTTTCAATCAATGGATGAACTCATATTTTGCAAGTTTAAGGTATTTTCGTGTCTTTAACATTACAGCAGGTCCATGTTTGAAAAGGGGGGGGGGTATGTACGAAATACTGAAGGGGACTATTCCCATATGCCCCCCCACCCCCAGATCCGCACCTGAGTCTGTTCTAAAGTGTTGCTTTCGTCATCTGTTGTTGTCTGAGATGCTGTTTTTACTGTAGGTGGATGTGCTGCGCGTGGCCGTTGGCCAGATGCACGGCTGCGCTGGGCTCCTCCCACCTCCAGCCCCCCGCGCCCCCCCCCACCCTCGTGCCCCCTCCTCCTCCTGCTGTTGCTGCTGCTGCAGAGGAGTCCGCTCCGCCTCAGTCAACCTCTGCACTGTGTACAGCAGCACCGTACCCCGGCTGGAGCCCGGACCGGCCCCCCTTCAGTCCGGTTCTGACCCACGAACCTGCCGCGTGTCGGACACGGAAGCACGCACGCGCACCGGCGTCTGCGGGGATTTGGAGACTAGTGTTCGGTTCAATTCCTCCTGGATTTTTTGGACCGGTTTCGTGTTGCCAGGGAAGACAAACTCCGAGCAGGTAATCAGTCAGAGAGATCTAACCTTCAGCTGGTTTTATTGGACCTCTTTAACCATGTTTTTATCTTCACATAAACCTGTTGTGGTGTTGATACCAGTGTCGCTAACAGGGGTTCCACTGATTTCTTGTTCGTTATTTTATTAAAACTGTTTGAATAGAACAGATAATTTTCCATGTGCCTCCGGGGTTTGTGTTAAACCTGTAATTCTAATACAGTAAATAGTCACAAACTGGTTCGAAGGGAGGAAATGTGGAGTTAAATGAACCTTTAGCTAAATGTGACAACAGCCACAGAGGGACGCACGTGCGGACCGGGTCGGAACAGGTGGTGGTTTAACGGACGGAGCGACCTGAACAACTGGACCGAACCGGACCAACCAACTGGGCCATGGATTTTGACCTGTTGAGGTCTTTGTCCCAAGTGCTGAAGTTTAGGCGGAAATCCGCACCGACTGCGGAGGAAAAGCCCAGTATTTGACTCCTTGAATGAATGGGCTGAGGACAGAACCTACTCCTACAATTAGTATTCAGAGCGCGTGACTGAAACAGCCAACAGACCGCACGAGGTCATGACAAAGTACACGGATATATTCATCAAATGGTCTTATATTAGTTTTTGTTCAAGAACAAACACAAGAGCAGATATTAGGATCAAAATACTAATTATTCAGCAGTATCCTTTACATGTAAATCTACACATGACCTCTTCTATTTAACTGCTGTACTAGTGGTCGTGCGTGCGCGTACACGTCCCGTCCACGCGCCTGCCCGTGTATGTTTGCTGCTTCTGTATCAGGATATTTAGACCCGGTGGGTTTAACAGGCAGCTGTTGGGTGTTGATAAGACCTTTAACCTTTACCTTAGCTGCTCCCGATCACCGTGTCCGAGGCTCATCCTGATCCATTTCACTGACCTGGAGGATAAACATTGTCGATGTCGGCATCAAATTTAGACCAAGGTGTTGGAGCTTACCTGGTTGTTGACTTTATTCTAGATTTAATGTGTATTCTGAGACACCTAGTGGACAGACGCCGGCTGTGGACATTGGCTTAAATAGTAAAAAAAAAAAAAAAAAAAATTAAAAAAAAAAAAAAAAACCGCTTCAGATATGCTTTATTTATTTGGCCAAAACATGACTATCATCCAGACATATCACACAGGCTCATGAGATATTTATTACTGCCTGTTTTCAGAATGAATTTGCCACATGCCTGAACCTTTTGGTGGTTAAGTGTGTTTTTACAAAAGGAAGTGAGAAATATTGGACCTTGAGCTTGAGAAGGTGTGGAGAATGTAGACACGAGGGTCTATCTCTGTTCAAACAACCACAAGTGCAACATCTTTCAACAAGAGCTGGACCTTAACTAAGGCACTGTTTCAGATCGGTTTCAGAGCCGTCTGCGCCTCAGACAGAGTAAGAACAGGGCTTCCATCTCTGATGACCCTCCCACATGTGTCCACTTCAGTTGTTGTTGTTATTGTCAATTCCCTGCTGGGAAAGTGGAACAACAGAGACGTGTCTGTCCCCGTCAGTTCAGTCTTCATTTACAAAACATGCCAGTGGTCTCAGTCAAAGGCCATGGACTCAATGACTCTTTTTGCTTTGTTTTATGGTGTGATTGTCACAAAAACCCCTGTGGACTGTTGTTGACTGGCAGTAATGTTGTGTGCATCTCTGATCAGTCATCGCTTCATATGACTCATGCACAAGGCCATAAGATGTTGGGCAAGGCTCCGTTTCCTCTGTTGTTGCAGGAACGGTTAAACAAACAGTGGGCTAGCGGGTGCTTTCCTGCCCAAACTGAGTCAGACAGAACAAAGAAAAATGTAAACATGCATTATCTTTACTGAGACAAAAACCTTCTCATTCCTATATTGTTAGTAGACTGCAAGATTACTACTCTTAAGCCACGAATTACCTGCTTCAACACAAATGCTGCTTAATCCTTATTTCACTATTCTTTTTTTTTAAACTCCATAAACAAATGCTGGATTCATATATGGCTGGGTGAGGTTCTATTGATAGTTATCACAAACAATGTCTCCTTATTACTTTTTTCAGGATGATTTTGGTTCCTGAATGAAAGTTGGAAAAAAAAACTGACAGTTATTTATAGGTGTTAGACTTTTCTTTATTGTCAGAACATGACAAGAAATCTATAGGTAGAACATTCAAAACAATCAAAAGATTAAATAAAAATTTTCCCCAACTTCATTTTATTTAAAATTAGAATTGGGAGTTAAGTAAAACATTGATCGACTTGGTGTTTTAGTTGAAAATGTAAACAAAACAAAGACAAAAATTATGTTGTGATAACAATATCATGATAATTCTAGCAGCTACAAGCAAAGATGACCACAATATAATGCAAACATCATAAAAAAATATATGATGTAAAATTATATTGCAGTAATTGTCATTGTTGTTTTAAATTCAGAATTACAGATTTCTTCTAAATGAACACCCATCTACTTTAACACACTAGAATTGCCGGTAGTTTACATTTTATACACCCGAGACACTTGTTGGTTCTTTGGCTTCCTCTGTTTTTTTGTCTGGATGATGACTGTAGATGTGGGCTAATGCTGCTGTGTGTCACCTTGTTGAGAGGCTATTAAGATGGTGCAAAGAACATGAGGAGGGGACACCCTGATGCAGGAAAACAAGTGATCACTGTGAAACCGCATTGATCTACTCACTGTTGTCCTGGTTAAACAGGACACAGAGACAGAAAGGAGGTGTGAGTGGGTCCGTTTGTTTGTGAGAGGAGGAGGACACACATGTAGTGGGAGGTTTTGGGTGTGTGTGTTTGTGTGCATGGAAGGGGGAGGGGAGGTTGTCGTGGGTGTGAGATTCACCCTGGTGAGTCTTGCGCCTTTAGACATTCCTGACATTCCGACCTCCAGGATGCTTGAGGCTCCTTCATCTCCTGGTAGCATGTCGGGGGCGGTGGAGGACTCACAGGGCTTTTATGTCCACAGGCCGTGGGGTTGAACAGACACCACATACCCTCTAATTTGGGAGACCATGGGAACAAGTAGAGCAGGTCTAAAGTTACCACAGACGACACTTAATTCCAAATGAAGGGCTTCGAGTTTTGAGATACTTGTCAGTCTGCATTTTTTCATCGTTTCATACATTAAGGGGTGAACAATGCGCAAAAAAACAATGCATAGCAATTACATTGACAGATATTGCAATAGGAGTCACAGTTTTAGTGGGAGTTCTGAATTTAGCTTTTTGTTTTCACCAAAAAATAAAAATAGATAATGAACAATTTCAGGGTCCAGTACAAAACATGCACGTTTACTTTTGTCTAGAAAATGGTTTTTAGATCAGACCTTTTATAGCGCTGCATAGTTCTTAATTTATAATGGTTGATTTTAATATTGCACTTTCATTAACATTTTTTTTTTAATTGTTTAGCTTTGTTTAATTTTTTGGATATCACAACATTTTGTCATAATTGTCAATTTGAATCAAAATAATGAACAAAAGTGACACGTGATCATCAAGGGCATGTCGGTTACATTACATGTGGATCAAGTGGGTATATAGATCTTTTTAACAATATACCTCCTTCTTCTTTTTCTCTCCTTGCCTTGTGCTCACCATTTTGTGACATCATTTCCATCTGACCCAGCCATGAGAGTTCAGCGTCTGTTGACCACATCACTCCTTTGCTGCTTCTGACCAAACTCGATTTAGTGAACCGAAGATGTCAGCCTGCAGCGACTTTGCAGAACACGTGTGGAAACCCGGTTCCTGTAAGAACTGCTTCCACCCATTTAGCGCACACAAGACTGTGGGCGTGGGTGGCATTGTTCCAGCCGCCGGTCTGAAGAGCAGCCCAGGAGGTGATGAAGACGGCGGAACAACGGCGCCTTCACCTTATAGTAAACCCACCATCGCTGTCAAACCCACAATGATGAGCCTTGACACCAACGAGTCGATGACTGACATCAACATGAACATAGAGCAGGTGAGACGGTTAAGAAATAATTAGAATGTGAATTTGAGCTACTCCAGCCCTGTTCCAAACTCAACATGCAACCAGAGTAATCTGATCAGATGTGGCCAACTGTCTGTTCACACCTGGCATTACGATGCATCTCTCATCTGTTCAGTCATCACTTGATGAACTCCCTCTCCCCCATTTTATATGCAAATGATCAAGTCCATCTATTGTAACATATCCCAAACATTCATTACAGGTTGAGCACGCTGTGTTTGACTTTTTTTTTTTGCAAATTTAATTCACTCTGTAGCTCAAAAAGACTTTTAAGGTGGAAGGGTTTCTTGCCAGCTATTCACTGAATGAGTTGATGTGTGAAATAGATGACGTCAGCTGATTAGGTTGTCCATTCTGTCCCAGATGCACTTGTGTTCATGCTGTTAAAAAACTGTGGACAAACACATCCAACACCACCTTCCACTGTGTCCTGACTGATTGGATCTCATTGTGTCCTTAATGCATTCTGAGTCTGTTCATATGTGACAGTAGGGCTGTACACCAGATCTGAACAGAGCCACAGCCTATCAACACTAACATGAAAAAAACTACATTTACTAGCACTAAAACACCTTCCAGCTCACCTTATTTGATTTGAGAGGTGAACTTCAACAAAGATTTTTGTTTGCATTATACAAAATTTTCACTCAACACAAATATCTTCCAAATATTGGTAAATATTACTAATAATTCATACAGTATTGATTCTGGGGTGTGGGGGGGTATTGAATCATAATTGTGTGCTTTCTGCATTTGTTTTTGTTGCATTTTCTAATATATGACTTGTATTTGTATGTAACAGGAAAACACAAAGAGTCCAGTCGAGCATTTGGGCCTGAAGACGCTCTTAGACTTGTCCTCTCTATATATTGACAATAGCGGCTGCAAAAAGGCCCATAGAGAGACATTTCTTCAAAGCCCTGACAGCAAGATGGACTGCAACAACTGCTTTTCTTTGGCGCCTTTGTCCCCTAATATGCTGCCTAAAGACTCTATGATTATCAGCAGCATCTTTGTCACTCAGGAGGAGGGTAGAGGTTCTCAGAGTTTAAAGAAGAATACCAATGGAGAGACATGCAGGCAGATGAACAATACTACTACAAGAACCGCTAAGAGCACTTATAATGACAGCGGAGTTACGGCAAGCAGAGCAAATAATCAGGAGGCCCATCAAACAACTGTGGGGATGCCTTTGTCTGTGGATATAGTCTTCTCTAGTCCTGCCAAAGTTCATAGTAATGGTATCAGCTGTCAGGATAAAACTACTGTTAACACTGTGACGGGCAGCACTTCCATCACATCCTCCACCACAGTCAGTGCGGACACCACCAGCCTACGCTCACCACCCAGCGTATCTGACTCCTCCTGCTCTTATCGTAGCAGTACTGATTCACTACCAGAGGGGTTAGGAGTGGGGCCGCTCAGGTTAGGGAGTCCCCAAAGCCCACCACCAACAGGTAGCTCACAATCAGCACCCACCTCCCCCAACGGACAGCAAGACAAAGAACCCATTTATGCAGAGAGCACCAAGAAAAAGCGCCGGCCACAGGGGAGCATGCTGCGATCTCCCATCCAAACTAAGAACTCTGAGTTTGAGCTTCCAGGAGAATGTCCGCGGGCCACCATCACGGTAATGGCTGCTCATACAGAGGAGAACAACAGGACATTCTACCTGAGCAGCCCAGACTCAGCCGTCAGTACCCAGTGCCACTTCAGTCCAACAGCTCGGAAAGATGCAAACAGCTCAGCCTTCCGCTGGCCGAGCCCCAGCCACAGCAGCCCCTCATTGGCCACTGAAGCCACCAGTGCCCCCCCTCTGTATCCCAAACCTCAGTCCAGTCCACCCATTCCCCCAAAAAGGACCACCCGCTCCCCCAAATTGGGCACCTCTAGCCTCTCATCTTCCTTCTCTTCACCTGTCCCTCTCCCCGAACTCCCAAAACTAAGCACCTCCAGCCTCTCCCCATCCATCTCTTCTCCTGTTCCACTCCCTGAACTTTCCATGCTTTTCCTCGTATCCGCCAAAGAGGGCCACTTTAAGGTCCAGTCAGAGAACCACACCATGGCCGATCGCAGACCCAAGCCACACCACCACAGTTCTGGATGGAGCTGTCGAATCGAGGAAGAAGAGGAAGATGAGGAGAAAGAGCGGAAGGACGGAGAAAAGAAAAAGCAGCCCACCGACCCAGGGACGCCCTCTGCAGCGGCGGGTCTGGTCAATGGTGCTGCAGCCTGGAAGGAGGCCAGGGACTGGAAGGCTCAAAGCAGCCCCCCTCCGACGACAGAGCCAGGCACGGCCCCCCCGGCCACCCTCAACAATGGTGGTGCCTGTCAGGAGGAGGCTGAAGGCACCGGTGCAGAGGAGGAGACCAGGCAGAGCGGGAGCATGCCGGCCAAGCAACCGGTGCATGTTGGCTCAATGGAGCGTCTGGCAACAGGAAAAGGAGCTGTCAACCGTGAGCCCAACCCTCCACCCCCCCCACCCAAGAAACTGCACAGGTAAGAACAACAAAGAAGTTCAGTTTCAAACATATGCTCACATATTAACCCTCGGATGGATTAAAATAGATACTGTACATGAGAAAGGCTGTATTTGATGATTAAGTAACTAACAGGCAGTGTATTGCTATGAATAATAACATGGTTGAAAGAAAAACACAATGACTTAATCTGCTAACCCACTAGAACTTAGAAGTACTTAGTTATGAGTTCAGGGAAAATCTAACCACTTATAAAGTTGTACCAGTGGATGACAAAATATTAACTGTGATAAACGCTTTAAACAACTAAATGATTCTACATTTTCCTTCATCCAAGTTGCTTTTGTGATTTTAATAAATCATATCTACATATTCACGAGCAGTGTATAGTTAAAGTCTATTAAGTAGACACAAAAAGATCCAGCTGTGTAAAAGTGATTTAGAATGATCATACATCTAGCACTTCTGATCTATATGATGTGCTCCAACTTATGCAAAATAAGAATAAAACACTGTACATGCATCCACCACACTGAGAGACAGCGTGCGTTGTCCTGACAAAGATGGTCATTTTTTTTTTGTTTAAATATTGTTTACAGTTAAGCAGTTATTTAAAAATGTCAGATATAGGTTTAATTAGTGCAAGTTAACTAGTACGTTAAGCAGTTGCAATAAGATGCATGTTATGCATTGCAAACCCTAACATGCTCATTACAGCATGTATTTGGTGCCTGTTCTTTAGTTTCCTACCTGTGCCTTGCATTAGTGTTCACTTCTTTCATGGCACAGTAGTTTCATTAGCTATATTACATAATTTAGCATTTAAAATGCGTACTTAAAAGCATAAATGTGTTTTTCTGTCAGCTGGTACTATATGTGCTGCTTATAGAATCTATGCTGCGACACTTACATTCACTGACTGTGCTTGGATCTGCAGTTCCACGCTGCTCACTGCAGTCATCTGTGCATCCTACTGTGCCTTCTCCTTTCATAGCATCATTATTCAGTCTTGAATCAGCCTCCATTCTAGTGTCTTGTGATCATTCAAACTGCTCCGTCATATCCCTCAATGTGTGCCTTGTTCTATTCATGGTAGTAATGTGACTTTTTCAATTCTAATTAACACACAAAATGAGTGTGTTAAATAGTCCCCTGCTGTGTCACATTGCCATACATTTGTTTTCGCTGCAGCACAATAGACAGGACTGTCATACAGGGACAAAGCTGTCATTAGTGGGTGTTGAGAGGCAGATTTTTGCAAAGTAATCATAATCCTCTATTACCATGATTGAGCATTAACTTATCAGTGTTCAAGTGCTACTGCTAAAATTCACCCCATCGTCAGTAATAATCAAGATTTTCTCAGTGAAGTAGTTTCTCTTTCATCAGAGACTTGCTGCATTATGACCTACTCAACACAGGGTCACCAGATTATATAGCTGTATATTAGTGGCAACATTTGCACATGTGCTTTAACCTGAGTCTTCATTAGTCTATATATAAACTGCAGTCTGAGTCAGCTACCCAAAGCAGAAACAGAGAAGAGGCCCTGTGTTGCAGTTAATAGAGCATCAACTGATCTCCTCAAAATAAACCTGCTTTGTCTGAGACGGCGTAATGAGGTGCAACACAGGACTAAGACTTCCTTGAGACAGGCAGATGTTTGACTGTCTGGAGCTGCAACAGTCAGCAAAATCCAAGTGGGAATGTTTAACTGTCAAAAACACACATTGCCGATCACATTTCAAGGGCCCTTATGTTTCTGGTAATCCTAGTACGGGTCCATCTCTCCTGTTATGACATTGCCGACATTCTGCACTGATAAAATATACCTTGTTGAGACACATGTGGGAACACGCCTCGAGCCAGGCTGCGACAGTTGTGGCTTTCCGATGTTCCAAGTTTATCAGAGGGTTTAGAGTGTTTTCATCAACAAACGTCCTTGGTGACCATGCATGCATGTCCTCAAAACTCAGATGTCTGCTGCAGGAAAACAGAAATCTGAATGCTGTCTGTAAATCAGGACAGAAAAGAAGCAAAAGATTTAGATTAACCCAAGTGAAAAGGAAGTCTTGCATGTGCAATAAATAGATAACACACAAAAGAGACGTGCATATACATGACATGCATTCTGTGAAGCAGCATTTTAATGTGCTGAATCATTTAAAAGCCACAGATGGCCTGGTTATAAGCCTTACTCTGAGGACAAACAGGGCCTTTGGTTACAGGAGAAACACATCAACATGCACATCATCATGTCATGATTAGACCTGGTATGATCTGGTAGGAATTAATGTTTTCAAAGTGTGTTTCTGGCTGATTTTGTCATGAATAGGAGTATATGTAAGTCTGTAAGAGGGAAGGTGTGTCAACGGTCAGTGAGGGTTGCCAAAGGGAGGGGCTTTAGAGAACAGATTGTTGCCCCTGGCAACTCCCAAACTGTCCCGTTCTGGCAGTCGGTTGTCACCAGCAGAAATAGAATTTATAGATCAGGCATGTAGTTTCAGCATCATTGGGTTTACACTCTAAACTGTTGTTGCAAGATGTGCTTGCCCTCCCCCTCCTCCACAATACATAGCATCCTGTTGCTATCTGACAGAACTAAAGCAGCTCTAATTTGGACCATTAGGTGTATGGGGAATGAGCTGGGTAGCTTAATTTCGTGCATCTAATGGTGCTGTTGCTTTTCTTGCTGAGAGTGACTTTAAATACACATATGACTCGTGTGGAGCCAGGGTTGTGTTACTACATACAGTGGGAGTTTAGACAGACACCGGTGGGATCCAGGGGCATTTTACACCCACCGGCTCAACAAGGACCTCTGCTTCTTCAGCATGAGGTAGGACCTGATGGAAGCTTCTCACTGACACTGTGAAGGAGAAGCAGAGTTTATTGTTGTCTTAGGTTGAATGATTAAGGTATTTATATTTGAGGTGTAACAGTGATGTTCTTTATCACACGGGGAAAAAGGAAATGGTGTATATTTCAGAAGGTCAAAGTAAACCACAGTGTCAGTGTAGAAAAACACAGACCAGACCGTTCTGTCACACCTTTATCAGTAGTCAAAGGTCAGGTGGTTTTTACCGACACAGTCAACAATCATATGTGGTAGACCTGTGATATTTATACTTTGCTTCTTTCCACATCCTGCGTTTGCTGTCCTTCTGGTCTCATGAGTTTCTTTTACCTAAGCTCATTCTGCTATGATAGATTTGGTAAGTTAGTACACTATGAAAAATGGCGTTTGACTGAGAGAGATGTGTTGAATATGAAAGTGACAGAAGGTGAACAAAAAGAATCTGGTTAAGAGTGAATAAATTAAAGAGGGAGGCTGACAGAGAAGATAACAGGGAAGGCAGGAGAGGTTATAAAAGATAATAAGGGTTTGCGTCAAACATTCATTAATCTTCTGTCTACAAGACATGGTTTATATGACTCGATAACCATAGTAACTATCCTGCCATCGTCTGTAACAATGGCTGCCATTCTTGTTTGTGCTAAATTGTAACCTAAAGGTTTTGGACAATAACACAAACACATGCCCGATAACCTGCAATCCAGTACAACAGCAGTGCATTAAATGTTAGCTTGAAACTCTTTATAGGATAGTAAAACATCATGCATAATGAAGCAGTCCTACATAACAATACTGGAGGGAAAAGCCACAAATTTTCCCCCCGATGAAAATCAACACCTCTTTGTCAACCTCAACAAAAGTGTAACTTTATCATAGGGAGGATGTTTTTGCATGTCTGCTGTATGCGATTGCCTTTCATTGTGCAGGTGTTCATCATGATACCACCTTCACTATGACAGTAAAATCTGAGTCAGACACATTTCTCATCCAACTCCACCTCATTTGAACAAAAGCCTGAATTAGGCATCAATATTCACGTGATTGGTTTAACCAGGTCACAGGGTTTTATTTCACCATTCTTCAAACTACTCTTATACAATTTCAATTATGTCTCTACAGATGTAGGTCATTGTGCCTATACCCATGTGCCACGAAAATGCACATAATTAATGGCTGAGATGTTACAATTTAATACATTTACCATAGAAAGTTCTTAAATAAGAATCAGGAAGTGAAACCCAGGTCACATCAGCAACATTGCAGTTTAGTTTCCCTCTTTAAAACTTCCCGGACTCATCTCGCATAGCTTTATAAATACCACACGCACGCACGCATGCGCGCGCACACACACACACCATCATATCATGTATGTCAACAGATCTAGTGTGAGTGTGATTGTGTACATTCTAAATATGGTTTACTGCCGTTGCTGGGATGATTTCACAAAACAAACCTCACCTGACAGGTTTGCTTGGATGATATCTCTCCTAGATTTCATTGCAACTAAAAACCATGAACAGTCATTAAATGTTTTATCAAGGTTAGTAAAAACTGCATTGCTAATTCTCTTATCAAGATATATCCATTAACAAACACAGAAACAAAACGAAATCGCTTCTCTAGACCAAATTGTCAAGTATTTAAAGTGACTTCCCTTTACATTAACAGGTCTTTGTCTTTTGTGCAGATAATATGAGATTTACTGGACTGATGTGTCTAATATGTCCATAAAAGATAAATCCAAGTCTGAACAACAACTTTGGAAAGGTCTGAAGGAGGCTTTATATGTTACATCACAATATTTCTTATGAAATGACAGCCAAACCAGGAGAGTTTTAAAAACTGTCTTTGCCTTTTGTGTTTTAAATACTGTCCATGTTTCTTGTATTTTCTTGCCACATTTTAAGAGACAGACAAATAAATCTGTAAACCCATCACAACCCAGCAAAAACCAACAAAGCTAAACGTGATCTAAGACATTTACCCATTACTGTATATTCTCAAAAATGAGCAGGATGTTTTAATACTGTACATGCCTACATGCATGTTCCATTTAATAATCATCATTCATTCATTCAAGTAAATACATCAGGTTGTAGGTGTCGTGATTAGCACACAGTCCTTGCTGTAGTCAAGGTCTTCATTTTGCATGCCTTTGCTCAGGATTTCTTTTCATTCATGCACATCCTCCCACAGGACAGAAGCAGTTAGTTTGACATTCTCACACCAAGGGAAAATCTGATGTTTTGGATACAAACCTGAGATCTGAAGTGAGACATGCTCCCGTTGCACAAGCATAGACTCCTAATCCCTGCACCCATTACTGCTGTCCTCTACGTCAGCATTTCCCTTTACCTTTCATCAAAGCTCTTTTGTCTGGAAACCGATAGCAGATCCTTTTAGCTAAATGCTCAGAGAATACCTTAACCTCTTTGTCTTCCCACTGTGCTCCTCTGTTTTTCTCCTCCTCATTCATTTGTTCTGCTGATTTATGGTGGAATTGAAGTCGGGGTCTGCAGATAAATGGATAGAGGAGTCATTTTGAGAGGAAAGAGGGATGAAGGGCTGGGTTGGGACTATGCTTCCCTCAGCCATTAGTGAGTATAATGAGACAAGTGAATGGCTGTCACTCAGCTTAATTGGTCACCTTGATTAGAAAGTCATCTTATGTGCTGTTGGAAATATAAATGACCATCATGGAGGGACAGTGAAATGGAGGAATGCCATGCTTCTGTATTTCGCTAATTAAAACCTCTGGAATTTTGGTTCAATGTAATAAACATGCATATCTAATATCAAATTTACTTGAATCAGTTTCATAATTCTGAACATTCATAGCCGTCACAAAACCATGTAATGGTATAATCACAAGGTGTAAATGTGTTGACTAGTTGGACAGCCAACTTCAAATATAATGTAATAATTTACTAATAAGTCAGTTATAAATAACAGTTTAATATTAAATGATATTAACTGACAGATAGCTAGTAGCTAACAGTAGCTATTCTGTTTACGTGGGACAACAGAGTGGGATCTTTTTATGATTGACTTGAAATGTCAAACCACACTAAAGTTAAACCTAAAATTAGAATGTATTTATGAATTTAAGGTTTCTAGAGGCTTTAAGACATCAATATACCTTACACAGTGTATCTTAAAGAAGTGAAGCAAATAACATGTAATAATGGTTAACGTTCTATTTAGTAAATACAACAGGTCATTGCACCTTTAAATAAACAAGGAAGTGATACTACTCTTTACGGTAGTTGTATGATACTTGTTCTGCTACAATGCAGACGGGACCGAAAACACTAACACACCATAGAAAAAGGAGTATATTTTTCATTTTTATTTCATTTTAACACTTAACTCTGTCTGTTATCTACTTATTTGACATTTCAGAGTCTGTGGTAGGATGAGTGGCAGTAACATGGAGCTGGACCGCTGTAGTCATCAGGGTTCAGTGGACAGTCCGACTTCATCTGTCCGGGGTTTGGGTGATGCCAGCCTACCTACAGCCTCCACTGACAGCTTGAACGCTGACACAGGTCAGTACTATTCACACTTTGGTCACAGGAGGGCCATGGTTTTTCTACAATATCCAATGTGTGAAGGACTATTTCATTCAGAAACACACAGAGTCAAAGGATAGTGATCCTGAAAAGAGAAAAGACAGTTTTGCATGGTTTGGATCTCTTCCTCTTTTTTCAAGCTGCTGGTTTTGAGTCAAGTATTCATTTTCATGACTGAATTCTTAAAACTGCAACTGATTGAAATACAGTTATTTTTTAATGCATCATATCCTTATGTATAAACTTTAAACCTCTGTGACTCTTGTAATTGCTCTAACTTCCTGGGCAACGTTGTTTGAGGAGATAATTATGGACTCTGATAAGGAAAAAGGGCTTGGCTACATCCTACAGCGTTGTTTTTTTTTCTTTACAGTCTTCCTCCTTCTGTGAAAGCAGTCATTTTAGACAGCACTGCACAATTATCATACTGTCTGTCTGCTCTGTTGCACTGTTGAGTTGGAGCTTTTAGCCTTCAATTCATAAATGTACCATAATTGGATTGAAGATGTTTGAGGCTCACCTTGATCTGTGGAATTTTCCTGTTCTTTTGAGGAGACGAGGTATGTGTTTATAACAGGCCTATGCAGTGGGCAGCAACAGAAGGACTATAGATGAACAAATCACATTCAGAGACGTCACCGAGAAATATGTTCATTTTACTTTCAAGTGAGGAGACATTAACTCTCAAGGACACTGAGAGTCAAAGGATATATTGTGTAATTCAGCGAAGGTTGTTAAAAAAAAAAAAAAAGAGGCATTGTATCTTTTTGTTGATCTTTATTATGAAAGATAAAATATGACATTTGATTTTCTATGTGTGTATATATCTTCTATTGTTGTCTTGTGGTCAGCTGAAACGTTTCCTCTTTTTTTTAAACGCAATATGAATAGCCTTTTGTGTTCACTGTACATGAACAGAACGTTGATCATTCTGTAATGAAGGTCTTTTGTTTTCTTTCTTTGTAGGTTCTCGGGATGCTACACGGATGTCTTGTTCCTCTCCATTTCCCAGAAGTCCAGTGGCTTCAGCTCCAGGGTCTCCCCATCCACCGTCTTTTAACAGCTTAAGTAACCAGCCACCTCCACTCCCAGAGAAAAAGATGGTGAACCGAACCGTGTCGGCTCCTGATAATGGGAAACCTTTTATCAGGTCCTATCCACGCCTTCCATTCACTGGCTCAGAAATAAACATGTGCCAGCCGGTGGACGGCAGCTCTCGGTCCAGTTTACCATCCAGTCCCATCGACACACGGCCAATTTTCTCTTCAACTGAGTATCTGGAGCGATGCCACGCCCCCCTGGGACGTCCAATAAGGTCCCAGACACTAGATGAACCACTTAAAGGTCACGGCCGTTTGGGGGTTCACGGCCGAGGTAGCATAACCTGCTCCTCTTCCCCCCAGCTCAGTGTACCCTTGTCGGCCACAGAACCAGGTGTGATTCCCAACCTGGGCTCCAGCCTTCAACTCCAGACGCTACTCAGCAACATCGACAGCAGGGAGGGGGTGTACTCCAAACTGGGAGGGCTGTACGCCGAGTCTCTGCGACGCTTGGCTCTGAAATGTGAAGATCACTTCACCCGCTCTCAGAGAAACCCACTGAGGTTTGACGAGAGCAACTGGTCTCTGTTCAGGCTCACATCCAACAAACCAAGCTGCAACACCGGAGATGCTGTGTACTATTCAGCTGCATGCGCCTCAGACCCCAGGAACTCCTACGCTGTTAAGGTAATCCTTAAACGTCACACCTGCTTAGACTTCATATGGCATTGGTTTGGCATTCTTTAGCATGACCTGAACTTCCAGTAAACCTTAAAGGTACAGTAGGAAAAAACTTGCCCATACCCCCCTAAAAAATAATTAGCATTTCCAAACTGTAACCTCTTATCTGATAGATGTACGGCAGCAATTAGCTATTTTTATATCCCCCTCTCGAAGAACCATTTTTGATTGGACAAAACCTGCATCATGTCATCAACAAATTTTTATAGTGTCTGTGCAGAGATGAGTAGTTGAAGTCTTGTTTCCTCTCAGACCACTTGAATTACAATATACTAAAAGATTTTCTTTTTTGCTGACCCCAACACAATTTCTTACTAAAGCCTTAATGTTCAAGAAAACCAGAATTCGATGTAAACCTCATCTAAATCCATCTCATGTCATCGTGCATCCAAAGCCATTAGTGGGAAAGGCATTATTGAGTACAACTGCTGATACATAAGAACTTCATGGACTAATGAATACAGAGGAAAGTGTGAGCTTTTGTGTTGGGTCTGTGGTTACTCAGTGAAGAGTTTTTTAGTTTGTTCTAGTCACTGCAGCACAAACCTTCAGTGCATTTATTACACTAACAACCAGTAAGGAGGGTGTGGATCCAGTCTGTCTGACCTTTGTTCCAAAGGCCTCAGTGCTGTTCCAAGTATCAGTCATCTGTACAGTCGGCTTGTGCCATGGCCCCGGTGCCTACGTTCTTGCATAACATCTCGAAGCCCAATTAATCTTTACATTCCAGGCAGGATTTACAGTTGGACAATCCCAGTTTGTCAAGGCCAACACACAGACACCACCTAATACACACTGTAGTACGAATCTGACTAGAATATATTACACATGATTCAATTCATGGACAAAACCAACATCTGACTCATAAGTTAGAATTCTTTCATAGACTGAGAGAGAATGACAAACAGTGGGACACTGTGGTAGATTCCTGGAATTAAGTATTCAGCTTGTAAAGAATATTCTGTTTTTTGTGAAGCTTTTCAATTAAGGATTAGGTTTAAATTAGACTGAAGGACTTTGATTTCACTTGAAAGTGAAGAGGAACTGAATTGGAGTTGACCTTGGACCCTCACTAACAAGAATTCCTCTCTTGTGTTTCTTCACCCCCCCTCCCTTTCCCGTCGTCTGTGTGTGGAATTTGCCCCCCTCTCCTCCTCCTCTGTCCCTTTTCTTCTTTTATCCTTCAGATCTGTAAGAGTCCATGTGTGGAGTCCAAACAGAGCCATCTCTACGGTCTGTCGGTGCAGCAGAGCATGCCCTCCCACTTCAATCTCCAGCAGGACTGTGGACACTTCCTGGCCTGTGTCCCCCAAAGCATGTTACCCCCTGACGAAGCCTCCGTTCCCCCCACACCTGCCACTTCACTGCCTCAGCCATCTGCTTCAGCCCCTGGCCAGCAGTTGGAAAGAGAGCGGGTGGTGGTCATCACACCAGAGATCCCCCAGCAGACGGCGGCCGACTTTGTCAGAGAGTGGGAGGCGTTCCATAAAAGCCAGCCTGAAGTCTATGAGCGCCGGGTTTGCTTCCTCCTCCTGCAGCTCTGCAATGGTTTGGAGCACTTGAAGGAGCATGGGGTCACCCACCGTGACCTCTGCCTCGAAAACCTTTTGCTGGTTCCTCATCAACGCAGGTCGTCACCCCCCCACATCCCCCCACAGACCCCCGCTGACAGTAACGGGTCCGGTTCCGTGGACCAGCGTCACCTTCCTCGACTCCTCATCAGTAACTTTGCCAAGGCGAAGCGTCGCTCCTCAGAAGACGCCGCCTCGATGAGCGTGGACCCTCGCATCAAACGTGACCATGCCAGGCTGGCACCGGAGATCGTCTCTGCAGCCCAGTATCGCAAATTTGATGAGTTTCAGACAGGCATCTTAATCTATGAACTCCTCCACCAACCCAACCCATTTGAGGTCAGCCCGGCGCTGAAAGAACAGGACTACCGCTGTGAAGACCTGCCCCCCATCCCCCCCATCTCCCTTTACTCCGATGGTCTCCAGAGGCTGGCCCAGCTGCTGCTCCAACCCGACCCCATCAAACGGATCCATATCCAGGAGGCCAAGCGCATTCTGCAGAGCCTCCTGTGGGGCCCCAGGAAGGACCTGATGGAGCAGCAGTGGGAGAGACATGGCCAGCGGGGGGGCTTCATTGACGGCTCCAGACACGAGGGCCTCCTCAACTGGCTGGACGTCAAACGGGCATTGCTCATGATGAAGTTTGCTGAACGCTCCCTCGAACCAGAACGCAACGCTGAGCTAGAGGACTGGTTGTGCTGTCAGTACTTCTCGTCGGCCCATCCTCTGTCTTTGTGTCATACAGCTGAACTACTTTACTCACTGAAGTGACAAATTCACCAGAGGACTGAAAAACATGTGCAGCTGTGAATGTGTGTATATGAAACATCAGTACTGTCAAACTCTACACACTGTGGACGGGTCCAGATATTGTGACCCTTTGGATTCTCATCCTCTTCTATACTAGATAATGTGAACATCTATGTTTGCTTTATTACCACATGCATGACAGCCACGCACCAACAGTACTGTGGACTGTGTGTCTCAGACACAGTAACCCACTGTAAAGAAACGACCTGTGAAAACTCTACATTTCCTTGAACAGTGACAGACCTAAGAATAGGTTAAGTGGAACACTGACTCATCACAAAGGACAGTGGTGGTGTAGAACTCAAGAAGGGTCTTGACCATAGTTTTACTCAGTCTTGACAAATAAGACATGGGCTTTTGTTTGAAGACTGGATAAGACCGTAAATGTGGAGGCATCACTGGACTGCTTGTCCTGTATTTGTTAACATCATTACTGTCATTTCATGTGCTGTTCCTGCTTCAAGTACAACTGATAACATGAGTTGACATTTTTGGAGAAGACGCTGTGTGTTTCTAGAGGAGACATCAGTCTAATGTCTCATTTCTGTCAAACCACAAAGATTTCATCTGTAACAGCAGCTTCCAAACAAGGACACAACAACGCATCAGCTAACCCCTAATGTGTTTGTGATGACTGTGGTTCGCTACGCATCTGCTTCCTTTTCAAGGATGGTTAATGACTCTAGACATGTTTATTTCAGTGTTATGTTCTTGCTCCATATCCAGTCTTGGTCTCGGTTTAGGTGGTCTTGACTACAAAGCTTTTTGACAGTATTTATATGTGTGTAAACCTCTTCGTAGAGCTTCATGTTTGACACCGTCCTTTTTGTGCTTCCAAATATCAAGACTTTTCAACCACTGAGAACAGACGAACAGTTGATACTAAACCTCAGTCAGTGTCCTCCAGATTCACACATGGCTGCTGTGTTGCATCTAAATGTGCAGCTAACTTGTCTGTCTGATTTCTGTATGAAATGACATCCTTTTCCATTCTCATTTAACCTCATTTATAACCAATGTAAACTGGAAACTAAAGTTTAATCACAGAAAGAAACGGTCACATCTGTTCCAATTGGAATGGGAGTCATCAGCCTGGTCTAACTAAACCTCATCTTTCTAACCTTTGTTGTTTCATTCTGTCTTTAACAGCTGATCAGAGACAAAGACACAGTCCTTTGCTAAGTCCTGCCCCCCCTTCATTACTGTTGCTACACCTGTCACTGTGGTGTTTTCAGTGTTCTCTGAGATTCCAAAGGGAGGAAATTCCTGTATTGAATTATGAAATTGTAGAGAGAGGCCAAAGGAGCTATTTTCATGATACAATTGTGATTTTTTAAAATATAGTTTTAAATTTTTATTGGTTTTCAATGAGGCCAGATTTCTGAAAGTGTAGAGGTTTCACACATGTAGATCCAGTCTTTTCTGTCTTCATGTGTCCAATAGTTCTGAACCATTGTCACACAAATTAGATATTTTCTTGGCGATTTATCATCCATATGTGATTGAGCATTGAGTTACTTTGTCATAAAATGGTGGAAAAATCATTTTGCAAATTCTCAGACGTCCTCAAACTAAAAAAAATATTATTCTGATTGTTTGTCCATAGTCAACAACAAAAAAAAAAACACTTTAAATTCATGTTCCTCATCGTTCAGCTGTAAGCGGCTTTTAGCTCAACAAAAGCAAAATATTTATTAAATGTAGAAATGTTCATGTCTCTGAGTTCTATTAATGCACTGTTTCATTCTTCACATGTTCTGATGGCTTCCTGTGCCCGGTTACAGTTGCTAACGTAGGAATGGGCGGTAACCACTTGGGGGAGGGGCTTAGTGAAGGTTTGTTCTATGCCACATCCAAAACAAGTCAAGTCAATGTTAAATCAATTGGAAATAAGTAGTTGCTCGTGTCTGATCAATGCCCAGTTTCTCCTTCTGCTTCCATATTGAAACATGTCGACATTCGTCCGAGTGCCTTTTGTTCTTTGTAAATGTTACAGCGACTCCGAAGCCAAATGTAAATATTACTGCTCCTTTGTCCTTTGTGAAACTGGCCTTTCACAGAATGTTGTAGAAACGTCTTTGTACAGTGATTTGTAGATGATAATAGAAAACAATGAGCCCAAGCAGGTCTTAAAAGCCATGAATATGAGCAGCAGTTAAAAATATTTATAATATAATTTGTTATCCTGTAGTCGTCACTGGATTTCATGTGTTTATTTTCATGTCTGTTTTTTTTTCATTGTTTTGTGGCTCAGTATTAGTCTGGCCTGTCTTTTCACCTGCCATCCCCTGTTGGAAGCTGCAGAAAAGCATTTTATCTACAAGAAAATTCCAAATAAAGTCCAAAGTGGCAAGAATGGAAGCTCGTGCATGCAGGTTTTTATTCATGGCTGGTGCGTCTAAAGTTAAACCTGCTCTGATCTCACCGTTAATCCATTATTGATTTGAATTATTTTGTGTGTGTCTCACCTATTTGCATCCATCAATAAAATGTGCATATATTTTCTCACAGTATTAGCTGGTACTGACCTTTATTTGTGTGTTTCTTTTTTTAATTATCAGGGTCAAGTTAACCTTTAAAGACCCGGAGCTATTTTTGCGGTGACTTCTAAATGAATCTTTCTGTACATTTAACCTTTCTGGGGGGGATTTATCACCATTTATCATAAAATTATCCTCAACATTTTGAATTTTTCACTTATTTTTCAATGTTTACGTTAACTGACGTATCTGATGACCATGAAAAGATGACAAACTGAATTTTACACCAATATTTACATGGATTCATAGTTAAACAGTTACTAACTACTGATCGTAATCACAATCATACATAATGTATAAATATACACTGCTCAAAAAAATTAGAGGAACACTTCGAAAACACATCTGATCTAAACGGGGGGGAAAAATGATCTTGAATATCTTTCCTGATAAGTAGGTGATGTATTAGTAACAAAATGATGCCACATAATTTGACAGAAATGAAAATGATCACCCTATAGAGGGGGGAAATCAAAGACGCCTCAAAAATGAAAGTGAAAAAATGATGCAGCAGACATGTCCATTCTGCCAAAATGTCATTGTAGCAACTCAAAATGATTCTCAGTAGTTTGTGTGGCCCCCATGTGCTTGTACGCATGCCTGACAACGTCGGGGCATGCTCCTAATGAGACGACAGATGGTGTCCTGGGGGATCTCCTCCCAGATCTGGACCAGGGCATCACTGAGCTCCTGGACAGTCTGAGGAGCAACCTGGCAGCGCCGGATGGACCTAAACATAATGTCCCAGAGGTGTTCTATTGGGTTTAGGTCAGGTGAACGTGGGGGCCAGTCAATGGTATCAATTCCTTCATCCTCCAGGAACTGCCTGCATACTCTGGCCACATGAGGTCGGGCGTTGTCGTGGACCAGGAAGAACCCAGGTCCCACTGCACCAGCGTAGGTTCTGACAATGGTTCCAAGGATTTCATCCCGATACCTAATAGCAGTCAGGGTGCCATTATCTAACCTGTGGAGGTCTGTGCGTCCTTCCAGGGATATGCCTCCTCAGACCATCACTGACCCACCACCAAACCGGTCATGCTGAATGATGTTGCAAGCAGCATAACGTTCTCCACGGCGTCCCCAGACCCTTTCATGTCTGTCGCATGTGCTCAGGTTGAACCTGCTCTCATCGGTGAAGAGCACAGGGCACCAGTGGCGTAGTTGTCAATTCTGGTGGTCTATGGCAAATGCCAATCGAGCTCTACGGTGCTGGGCAGTGAGCACAGGGCCCACTACAGGACGTCGGGCCTTCAAGTCACCCTCATGGAGCCTGTTTCTGATTGTTTGCTCAGAAACATTCACACCAGTGGCCTGCTGGAGGTCATTTTGTAGGGCTCTGGCAGTGCTCATCCTGTTCCTCCTTGCACAAAGGAGCAGATAGCGATCCTGCTCAGGGTTTAAGGACCTTCTACGGCCCAGTCCAGCTCTCCTGGAGTAACTACCTGTCTCCTGGAATCTCCTCCATGCTCTTGAGACTGTGCTGGGAGACACAGCAAACCTTCTTGATGTGCCATCCTGGAGGAGTTGGACTACTTGTGCAACCTCTGTAGCGTCCATGTACCGCACCATGCTATCAACAGAGATGTTGATCCAAGCCAAATGAAAAACTACAGCAGTAGAAAGTCAGTCAGTAAAAAATCAGCCAAAAGAGATGAGGAGGGAAAAAAAGTATCAGTGGCCTCAACCTGGAAAACCTGGAAAACCATTCCTGTTTTGGGGGCTGTCTCATTGTTGCCCCTCTGATGCACCTGTTGTTGATTTCATTAACAACAAAGCAGCTGAAACTGATTAACAACCCCCTCTGCTACTTAACTGACCAGATCAATATCCCAGAAGTTTGACTGATAGGTTGCTATACTCTGATTAAAAAGCGTTCCTCTAATTTTTTTGAGCAGTGTATACATTACATGAAAAAGTGCTAATCTGCAGAATTAATTTTTTTTTTTTTTTTTTTTTTTTTTTTTTTTTACAAACATGAGGGTTCTCATTCATTTTTAGACATAATTTGAAAACTTTTCCTTAGCCTTTCAAAGCTGACATTACTGTATGAGATACAGAAAAGGAACAATTACTGAATGAAAATTGGGAATTTTGTGACTCTGCTTTTCTATTTCCATATTTTCCTCAAATAAAAACTATAAAACTAACAAAGTATTCTCAAAGGATTACTATAATATGGATCCGAAGTATGGCATACATTTTTTTTTTTTTTTTTAAAGTTACATAACCTAAAATCCATCCCAGTGCTTCAGAGTTCCACAAACCTACATAAACTCTGCAGTCAACTCCATTTGTACCATCTGGCCTCAGTGTCTCAGTCTCATTTCAGACAAAATTCAGGGATGCAAACTCATCAAGAGTGAAAAATGAGCCAGACATGGAGCCATGGTAGAGGTGCAGACACATGCACCTGTGGCTCACATATCAGCAAACTGTGGATTTACTGTCCAGGTTTACACCCGCTCTGGAATTAATGTCATTTTACTGCTGCAGATGTAACGTATGCAAATAATATGTTCACTGAACTGACTTTAAATCTACCTCTGGGTTTGTTTTCAGAATTTTCCATTATATTCATATTTATTCTACATCCTGTAAGCCACAGGTGTCAAACATGCGGCCCGGGGGCCAAATCTGGCCTGCCAAAGGTTCCATTCTGGCCTGCAGGATAAAAGTGCAAAAATGAACCTGAACAGTCCAGGTTGTCAAAAAATTATTTTGGTTCAGGTTCCACATACAGACCAATGTGATCTCTAGTAAAAATAACAACATAATAACCCAGAAATAATGACAACTACAAGTTTTCTTTATGAAAAATTATGTGGAAAAGATAAAAGTGAAAAAAATAACATTACACTGTGAAAATATTTACATTTATGCAAATAAATACATAAATAAAAACAAAGATGAGCAACCCAAAATGTGCAATTTGAACAATATTCTGCCTGTTACTAAATGTTTTGTGCATTTATGGATCCACTGTGATCTGTAGTTGTGTTAATAATAATAATAAGAGATGGAATATTGTAGATATTGTTCCTATTTTAGTTCCAAACTCCAAAATTTTAACAATATTCTGCCTGTTACCAAATGTTTATGTAACACTGTGTAAATGCACATGTATAAATAATAAGTCGAGGCATAATATTGTTAAAATTGCACTAATTTTTCAAATGAAATTTCTGTTTTTTTCAGGTTATTCACAGCTTTTTTGTAAAATGTAAATATTTTCATAATTTAATTGGGTTTTTTTCATACTAAAACAAAAAGAAAAACTTGGATTTGTCATTATTTATAGGTTTTTAAGTCATTATTTTACTGGTCTGGCCCGCTTGAGATCAAATTGAGCTAAATATGGCCCCTGAACCAAAATGAGTTTGACAGCCCTGCTGTAAACTGTACGTCAACACTTATTTTGAACCAAAGCTTCACTTTTAGTATTTGGAATCATTTTCAGCTCATCATATGTATTGTACATTTGTAAATTACATACACACACACACACACACACACACACACACACACACACCCACCTACACACACACACACGCTCCCATTCACTTGGTTTTAGAAAAATGTAACTTAATTTCAGGACTTTTCCAGGACAGGAAAAAGGGATTTTAAAATTCCATGGTCATGTGAACTCTAACTTTATTTCATTGGTTGATTTTGTTTCTGTACACACATATCACCTGTTACTGTGATGAACCACATATGGACACACAAATACAGCTTCTTACTGACGCTGACATAAACTTTACAGATTCCCTGAAGGAAATTCAATATATTGTCCTTTGTGAAATTTGTAAAGAATAGAGTCAGTAGGATTTGTGCCTGCCTTTGTCGGAGCCTCAGCGGCAGTGAACAGTGTGTTCTCAGATCAACACAACAGGTTGTGCATGTTGTGGAATCTCAATTTGAGTTTGGTGCCTCAGGCTGAAACAGAGCCTAGACCCCCCCACACCCCGATCACACAGCCCCCCCCACGTAGCTTTCTGCTTCACATCACTCCTTAAAACCAGTGGCTGCTCCCTTGTCATAGGTGGAAATATGTTGCTATGGTGTTTTGACCAATGGAATGGCATTTCCAGGAAGGCAGTGGGTCTGTGTCTGAATCTCTTTCACACACACACACACACACACACTCACCGCCCGTTGAGCAAGAATCCAAATAACCCCCCGGTAACAACAGCCAGACCCTGTCTTTGTTTGTCGGGTGAACGTTGGTCATGACGCTGAATACTTCTTCTAAGCACAAATGCATCCCAGTACATCTGTCATCAACAAAACAGGATGAAAACACAGCACAAAGATAAGAACACAAACAAAATCCAGCTGTGAGAGGAATTATTTAAGTATCAGAATGAACATAGTATTTGTCACATGTCAGTAACTGTAGGAATTTGGAGATGATTTTGAACAAACACAGATATACACTATGTTTATGTTCATGTTTATGCATTTGGCAGACGATTTTTTCCAAAGCGACTTACAGGGGAAAACCAATTAAATCACTCAATCAATCAAATTTTATTTATATAATGCCAGATCACAAAAAAAGTTATCTCACAACACTTTATATATAGCGTTGGTCAAAACCAGACTCTAAGCCAATTTACAGAAACCCAACACTTCTGGTCAAAAGTTTTAAAACACCCCAATTTTTCCAGTTTTGTATTGAAATTCAAGCAGTTCAAGTCCAATGAACAGCTTGAAATGGTACAAAGGTAAGTGGTGAACTGCCAGAGGTAAAAAAAAAAAAAAAAAAAAAAAAAAAAAGGTAAGGTTAAACAAAAGTGAAAAATAATGTACATTTCAGAATTATACAAAAAGGCGAACAAGAAATGGGTTAACAACTTAAAGCAGTTCTGCAGCAATGGAGATTGATCAAGCCATGAAAGTTGGTGCTACCAATTCCTACAGGTGTCCCAACGTTTGTGAATTCCTTCCAACCCCCTGTGTCTGCATAAAAGTAGTGTTGAACACACTTTGGTACCATACCGTTGTGAGCATTATTTGAACAGTATTCTACTGCAGACAGTAGTTTGTTACAATAAAAATGGAAAAGAGGAAAAGGCAATTAACCATAGAAGAGAGACAGACCATCAGAACACTTAAAAATGTAGGTCTGTCCTACAGAGAAATGTCCAAGAAAGTCCAGGTGTCAGTAAGTCCAGTTTCCTTCACCATCCAAAGGCACTCAGAAACTGGGGGAAATGCTGACAGGAAGAGGTCTGGCAGAGCCAAAGACACAACAGAATCAGAAGACAAGTTTCTGACAGTCAACAGCTGAAGTGAGAGGAGACTCACAGGACAACAGCTTCAAGCACAGTGAAGATAGTGGTCGGAGTAAGCAAGTCTGAGTTTAACTGTGAACAGAAGACTGAACAGTTGCAGGTTTGATCAGTCCAGAACACCTTCTTCCACTCTTCAGTTGTCCACTGGTGGTGTTTCATGGCCTAGACAAGCCTCTTTTTATTATTCTGAAGTCTCAGCAATGGCTTTCTTGCTGCAACTTGACCCATCAAACCCGCAACCTGCAATTGGTAGCACCAACTGTCGAGGCTTGATCAACCTCCATTGCTGCAGAACTGCTTTAAGTTGTTAAATCATTTCTTGTTCGCCTTTTAGAATAATTCTGAAATGTACATTATTTTTCACTTTTGTTTAACCTTACCTTTTTTTTTTTTTTTTTTTTTTTTTTACCTCTGGCAGTTCACCCCTTACCTTTGTACCATTTCAAGCTGTTCATTGGACTTGAACTGCTTGAATTTCAATACAAAACTGGAAAAATTGGGTGTTCTAAAACTTTTGACCAGTAGTGTATATCTGTGTTTGTTCAAAATCGTCTCCGAATACCTACAATTACCTTCAGGGTTTTGTCAGAACAGTGTCTGTCCCATCGCTGCTGTAATACCACTGTGTACCATTAGAGGGAGTCTATGAGTAGACAGGAAGTGGCTCACTGGGCCAGTTCTAAGTTTTTCATTCATGTGGAAGGACAGTTAGTGAGCTCCCAAAAATGTATTCCCCACAATTTTTTCATGGTGAATATATTTTTGGGAGCTCACAGGTTGTGCGGACCTTATTTCAGTTTTTCATCTACTTTTTTGGAACCTTGCGTACCTTTCATGTACTGGATATGTGTGCTGATCACCTCTTTTCATGAAGGACAGTTAGTGAACAGTAAACACAACAGTAAATGCAACCGGAGCCTCTTTAACAGGAACACTGAAAAACCTTGATGCATTTCCACCAAAATTACCCACGTAAAAACTTTTAAAAACTTTACAAAACTTTCCTTCTACCCCAAAATTTCCCTGAAAAGAGTTCCTAGAAGGGGGTGGGACTTTTTAGATTTTTGGGGGTGGGACTGTGTGCAGAACAATGCTAATTGGTGGAAAACATGAGCAGCAATCCAGACTTACGTTCACCCACTACAGTCAGTGTGTGTCTGCTAACTGGTTTATTCTATGTCGGCAAGATTCACTTCATTTGAGTTTTGATCATTTGGAAAATGGAGCAAATGAAGAGAGGCTACAAGATGTGGACAACGGCTACGAACATTTGACGAATACACTCAAACTGAGCAGAGTGTACTCGTTTCAGTCCTTCGAGTGCACTACCATCATCTGTCCATCTGAATACTTGAAAGGATGTATTCAGTAAATTCACCAACAACAGCCTGGACCTGATCGAACGGATGATGAACACAATCAAAAGAAATTCAGTGGAACTTTGAGACTGAAACAGTGACTGAAACGACTGAAAGTGGACAGTTTACCAGGAATTCTTTCACCAGGTAAATGAGTGCCTAGTAATGAAAGTTCATGGGGATCTGGTGGAAAAGGGGCTGATATATTTCACACAGCATTTTCATGACCAGCACCTGCTGCAAGGCCAATGTTAACTAAAAGTCAAAGAAAAGAAGTAATTAAAATAGAAGCAAAACCAGAGTCAGTGTTCAACTAATTTTTTCTAAGTTAATGGAGTGATATTTTGCTTTTTTAAACAGAATTCTTCATTTTCAAACATTTCCCTGTGGTCTACATAAACTGTAAATGCTCTGCTTGGGTCGGAATTCTTCATTAATTCAACTCCACAGGTCCATCTTCAACCCTATTTCTGAGTAATGACATGAGAAAGGTGGTTTTGAACACTGGCCCTTGAAATGCAAATGAGTCACTTCAGGCTCCACCCCCTCCAGGTTGTTGACTGTGCTTTCTGTCCCGTTCAACAACTGAACATTTTAGGCGATCGGCTTGAAGTTTGGACATATTTTCAGTATGGACTACAACCGCTGCTGCTGACAAACAAATATGTCGTACTTGGAGAAATGTTCATCTGAAGTCTGGACCGTATATGTGCAAATGTCGTGACTAGTTATAAAACATAACAAATTGTGCCAGAATTGAAAGAGGTTGTAGAAATCCACTAGATTTGCCAGAATGAATATAAAGATAGTTTTGCAGCACCTGGAGGGTTCAAATTCAAACTTTATGAACTATTAGGGTCCAAATACACAAATAAATGAACCAAAGACTAATAAAAGTGGGTTTAGCAAAGTATGAGCCCTTTAATGAATGAAGTTCGATTCTGACCTCCTTAACCGTCTTACTACACTGATAAATTTGTCATATAACGATCCTTATCAAATAATAAATTACATATCTTACTTTACTGCCCTCACACTGAGTTACTCCTTTGTACATGTCAGACAGCTAGCTAACACATGTGATGTAGGCACCAATGATGACAAGATGATTCCTTGACTTTGTTTATTGAATTTCGCTTTTAGAACATGTAAAGACAAATGATGTCCAAGGCCACAAGTCCTGAGATAAAATCAGTAACTTCTGCACAAACTCACTTCCTCACCACATTTCCGTCACAGTATTCACAGCACATGCACTGCACACCCCATGCACAAAAAATTAAAAACACTAGTTATATTTTATCACAAGAGGACACCAAATGACTACAAGTGAACACAGTAATAATAAAACTTCACTGAACTCAAATGTACAGGCAGAATACTTACATTACTCTGTTTGATCAGATTGACATTAATTGATTTAGTGCTGAAAACAGATCTCCAGTGGCAGCAGGTGAAAACACAAATCGAACGGAAAAGGTTCCAACTTAAGGTGATTTATGGTTTTATTGTGGCCCATTTGATGCTAAACAGAGTGTTAATGTAAACTATCAGCTGATGCAGCTCATAGGTGTTATTTTGTTCATCGGGGAAAAGTTGATGATGACAAAACAGAGATGGACTAAACGACTGATGGACAGAGAGAGACTGGAGACCCTCGACTCCATGATGAACAATTCCACTACGCTGAAGTCCCATAGGGGAAGGGGGGGCACGCTGGGTAGATAACTGAAGTAAATGACATAATGAATACTAATAAACACTAGAATGTGAATCCAACAATAGGGCTGTACCTGTTTAGACCTGCTTCTTCTATTGATTGATGGGCATTAATTCAGCAGTGGTTCTGGTTCTCTACTACCCCCTGCTGTTAATAACTGGAGTCAACTTTTCAAACAAATAAGACCCTCATCCATAGATGAAGGAGTGACTAGACCTCACACTCCTCCATATGTGGGTTAAAAATGACCTATGATTAAAAAAAAGAAAAGTTTTTAATGCCACTTTTGTCATTTTGTCATTAAAAATAATCATTTATATTGTACTTTGGGCCACAAAAGAATGATTTCATGTTTGAAATATGTTTTCTTTTTCATTTTTTAACATTGTTAACAATTTAAAAATGCTTTTTTTATATTTGGACATTTTTAAATGCAAAGTATATATAGTATAGAATATATTGTATATAATGGTAATAGAACAATGTCAACATCCATTTTGTGAGTGAGTCCTTTTGTTTTGCTGTAGATTGAATCAAAAGTTCAGATGAAATTCCATTGAAAATGGATGCAGGTCATTTTGACCCACCTACAAAAGGTTGGGATAGTAATACAAAAACTACAATTTCATAACATAATGTCCTGTGCACTTTTAATCCCCCTCAGCCAAATATAGAATAAGATTCTGTTGAAAGTTACTGCCCTATAATTTAGATTGGATTGTCTAAAACTTATTACATACTTACATAGGCTTTTTTTTTCTCCTGATGCCTGTGAAGGGGGAAGATGCTGCTGGTTTGCTGTATTTTTGTTGGTGTGTTTAAAAATTAAAAATGTTAAGTATTTTTCCATACTTATTTGAAAGTTCTCAGATATTATAACTGCACAAGGCCATTTGAAATTGAAAAAGTAGGTCAAGGTCACCTACTTTCAATAGGCTTCTGCTCCATGCCAAGATGCATCCACAGTATAAATTTGGTGCAGATATGTCAATGCATTCTTCAGATAATGTGATTATGTCATTGAATGGACAGACAGACAGATGGATGGACAGACAGACAACAAAACGATTGCAATACCCCCTCGGCCAAATGGTAAAAAGGTATAAAGGTAAGTTAAAAGTTTAAATAGAATGATGTCAACAACATGTTTTTTGAGGAATACCTGGAGTATTTTCATTACAAAGATATTACAAGAAAACAACCTCATCAATCGTCATGTTTGACCCACTTATGCATCGAAGGGTTAAAACAGATTCACTTAACAATAATCACAATGATTTACAAATAAAGTGAAGCAATGATTATTTAAAATAAAAAGTCATGTGCTATTGTGAAGGCACTGTGTCTGGCGTTGTTTTTGCTGTCGTCATCTTCGTTAGCAATCTACAAACTTTGTTCACAGTTTTGAGATACTTTGATTTTGTTATTTTTTTAATGAACGTTTGAAATATAAAAAAATTGCCTTTATTTATAATGGATCATGTTTTGATGGCTTATGACATGGAAATGCTTAGAGATATCAATATAGTTACTATTGTGCACTGATAGGAACTCATATATGGAGTTTCATTTGGGTCCATGACCTTTGACCTTCAGTGACCTTGAATGGTCAAACTCAAGATCACCAATGTCTATATTTCAACAATCTTGTTCTCCAAAATTACTGGTCGGATTCATTTTAAATTTTTTATGTCGCTTCCTTGGGGCAATGTGTGCAAAGTTTGTTCACCGTTTTGAGAATTTTTTTATTTTTTAAATTATTGACAAACTTTTGAAATATTAAAAATTTACCTTTTCTTATAATGGGCCATATTCTGATGACTTATGCCATGGAAATGGTTACAGGTACCAATATAGGTACTACTGAGCACTGATAGGACTTTTATTGAATTAGCTGATTTATCCTCAAGTGAAAGTTCCACCCTCTTCTATTGGGAGATGGATCTCCTGCATCCAGACCACAGGACTCTAACATAGAGACAGAACCTGACAAGTTATTGATTTTTGATAGAACGTGCCGGTGAGATACAGGGACATTGGTCCTATTTTTACTCATTTCTTAAACAAGAACTTGAGTAGAATGTGAATCCACAGCGCCCCCTACAGGAGAGACTGACTTTAACATCTCACAAGGAGGAGCAGCCCTTAAAAAACAGACACAAACTGGAGGTAATCAGTCCCACACAATTAACAGATATTACAAAGCTTTCCAGAAATCTCACCTTCAAAGTAAATGAACACTTTTTTATTCACTATTTGTCATTTTTATTCACTTTAGACAGATAGAATAACAAACAGACAGAATAACAGACAGTAACACTGCGTTTCATTTAATGACACATCAGGAGAATGTTGATATCATCTCATATTTGCTGATTTCAGCTGATTAGACACCATTTTACTGGTCATGATGGCTGATATTTATCTGTTATGTTAAAAGTTTTTTCATAAATTAGTGTGATTGAATTTATGCCCATTCACTGGTAATGGAATGAAGGACTGAAAGACTTTAAAACATGCTAACGTTACCTGTCTAAAAACAACCCAAACTAACAGACCATAACACTGATATAGGCATCACTGTTGAGGTTTTAAATATCAGTATTAGCCCTGAATTTTACCACTGGTGGATTATGCTTACTGTTTTTTCCAAACTACCGTAATAGAAACCCAACATCCTGCTCGTCTGCTATGCCTCATGCCTCAAATGTCTCAATTTTTTAGAACTGCACAGATACACACACACGCACGCACGCACGCACACACACACACACACACACACACACACACACACATACACACACACACACACACACACACACTTCACTCAGCCCCTTATCCCCATCTCCTACATTACACCAAAAAGTACCTTTCAGAGGAGCCACACCTGTTTGTCAAAGCCATGGTTTGAAACCACCTGGTCAGTGGTGCAGGTGGATGGTCATGCACAACCAGCAGGCCTGGGAAGAGACAGAGAGAGAGGAGAGAGAGAGAGACAGAGAGAGAGAGAGAGAGAGAGAGACAGAGAGAGAGAGAGAGAGACAGAGACAGAGACAGAGAGACAGAGAGAGAGAGTGTGTGTGGGGGGGGTAGTAAAGAGGACAGAAGAGTGTCACACTGATATACAGTACAAGTTGCTCGGACGAGCATGTAACACCTCAGATTTCACAGACTGTAACATCAAACCAGACCCAGCTGATCTGCAGAGGCTTCATTTGTCATTTCTATCTACACTCACAGTCAATGCAAACTTTGAGACCATATTTTTAGACATAATTTTTATTTTAAAACCCTAAACTGGAATTTTTTCATATGAATAATTTGTTTAGGATATTGGCATACAGAAACAAAAATCTAAAGTTTCAAGAATAATTTCAAAACAAAAAACTTAACAAAAGAAAATGGCACCTGCCAAACACAAAGTCACAACAATAGCGGACCTAGTCAGGAGTTGTCGCTCTCTCTGGCCCTGGACATGGTCTATCGTCAGCAGAGCCTGTGGTGTTGTGGTGTTCAACCAAGTTTCTGATTGTGGGTTGGGAACAGCCCCTTACACCTGACTACATCACTGTAGCTCAAACCGGCCTCCACCATACCCAGTGCCCAGAGACGTTGTTCACGTGATAGACGTGGCATGATGCTGTTCACTGGACTAACAATGGTGGCCTTTTTTGGGCCTTTATATAGGCCTTCAAAACCAGTCCTCAAATTGTGCAGATCCCCACTGAGTATTGCTCAATGTGTATTTGGTCCACCTTTGCAAAGAGACCAACACATGTGCAATGAACTGTGACAACATGACAACTCATCATTATTTCAACTACCCGAACACTAAGTCATCAAAAAATCCACAATGAATAATTACAACCCCCCTACAAGTAGAAATATGCAGACATTTCTACCTCAAAGTTTCTATTGACTGTCAGTACATGTACTCTTTCAACCTCTACATCTTCTCATTACATCCAACCAGAGCATTTCATTATTGCTTTTTCCTCATTGCTCTGTGTTGTACCTTCTCAGGTAACAGCTTAGATTAAGGTGCTTGTAATAACTTTTACTCATCTAGAATTTGTTAATAGATAATAAGGCAGTTAAGTCTGTTATATGATGCTTTTTATCATTCTTGTTGGTGTATTTAAATGAAACATTTGTAGCATGTATGTGAAGTCCACTGTGGTGAGATAATGGAAACAAATGAAAACTACAAGCATGTACTTTTGACTTCTTTGTTTTGTCTTTTTTTAATGTATGACACACGTGAGTTGTGTTATGGTTTGTTGCACTTTGACTGAATAACATATTATTGATTGTGGGCCAACAGCATGTGTAGTTTGTCCCTCTGACTAGATGTGGAGTTACACTTATAAGCATCTTCTACACACTCCACAGTGAAGCCTCTGGATATAAATGAAGACCTGAATCTGTCATGTGACCTTTAACCTTTTCATGCAGAGTGGTCACTCCAGTGGACAGTTATTCTCCAGCTGTTCTCTTCTATATTCATGGATTTTGTTGTTTTAGTTTCATATCAGCCAACACAGTGGACGCTTATGCACCATCCCATACACCGTAATTGAAAACATTACTGTAACTTTGCTGTTCTTGATAAACCCGATCTAACATGTTCGAGTGTAAATCAATTCCTTGTTATTGTTATTAGACTGTAATTAACAACAAAAGTTTTTTTTGTTTTTTTTTTGGCATATTGTGTCCATGAAGTAAGTAATGACTAGTATTAGAGTACACTACAAACAAAAAGTTAAGGATATTTCTTTTTTTTTTGTCTTTTTTGTCTTTTTTGCCATTTGTAAAATAAAACTATGTCTGGTCATTAAAAAAAATGTGTTTCAATTAAATTCACACACAAAAAAAGTAAAAAGCATTGTGCAAGAATCCCAACCGAAAAAAAAAAAAAAAAAAAAAGCCCCAAAATTAAAAATATCCATAACTTTTTGTTTGTAGTGTATGTTAAAATGTGAGAAAACATCAAATTAGCAGCATTTAATGTTTTTATTTCATAGTTTTCACACAGTATATCAGTAAATACATGTTTCTTTGCTTCAAAAATTAAACACATGTTGTCCAGCTTGTTGAACATTTTTGCAACTCCATGGAAAATAGCTTCATAAAAAAAAAAATCATAAATAAATGTAATTGTTTTTTTAATGCCCGAAGAGGAATAAAGAAAAAAATCTTGATCAATGTTCTCATAATTCATGTATGAAAGGGTTATAATGGGTCACATGTAAACAAATCCTGTATATGTATGCATGTATGTAATTTGGACTTCCATTTCCCACAGAGAAAGGGTGAGGTTGTTTGGTGTTCATATGATGTTATCCATTTGTATGTTTTGGATGAAGAAACAGATTTGACAGATTTGGTTTCTCTTGAATGAATTAAATCTGTTTTTTTTTTTAATCATTACATGATCATTTTTATTTTTTATCATTACATATCTGATGACAGCATACATGGTCAGTGGTGATTAAAACATCAGATGTAGCCAACAGTTTAATGAGCTTTTCAGTGGCAATATATTCTCTTCCCTTTATTTATCATGTGAACACAAAATGTTTCTGTTCCGTTGTACGTCAAATATACCTTTCAGTTGTCCATATAGAATTATACTATGTTTATTTGTTTTTTCAGCTTCTGTGAACACAACCACTTTCTGTGTGATTAGATTTATTTTTGTACTAACTCACCTTTAAAGTTATAAATATTCTGATATAATTATTTATATTTCAAAATCAAAATGTGATTCCAGGGTTTATTAACCCTTTCATGCATGAATTATGAGAACCTTAGTTGAGGTTTTTTTTGTTTTGTTTGTTTTTTGGACTGTTTTTATTCCTCCTTAGACATGAAAAAAACAATGAGATTGAGGTTTTTTTTTTTTTTTTTTTTTTTTTTTTTTTTTACTTACAGGGTGGGGAAGCAAAATTTACAATGAACATTTAGTTGTTTTTTCTCAGCAGGCACTACGTCAATTGTTTTGAAACCAAACATATATTGATGTCATAATCATACCTAACACTATTATCCATACCTTTTCAGAAACTTTTGCCCATATGAGTAATCAGGAAAGCAAACGTCAAAGAGTGTGTGATTTGCTGAATGCACTCGTCACACCAAAGGAGATTTCAAAAATAGTTGGAGTGTCCATAAAGACTGTTTATAATGGAAAGAAGAGAATGACTATGAGCAAAACTATTATGAGAAAGTCTGGAAGATACTATTAAAGAAGAATGGGAGAAGTTGTCACCTGAATATTTGAGGAACACTTGCGCAAGTTTCAGGAAGCGTGTGAAGGCAGTTATTGAGAAAGAAGGAGGACACATAGAATAAAAACATTTTCTATTATGTCAGTTTTCTTGTGGCAAATAAATTCTCATGACTTTCAATAAACTAATTGGTCATACACTGTCTTTCAATCCCTGCCTCAAAATATTGTAAATTTTGCTTCCCCACCCTGTATATGTACAAAAATGTCCACTCAGCTACACCATGAATTTTATTCTTGAAGCAAAGAAACATGTATTTAAAACCCAATATCATAAAGTGATATGAAAACAGTGAAATGAAACCATGTTTAATGCAGCTAATCTGATGTTTTCTCACATTTTAACATATTCTAATACTAATTAATTCTCACTTCATGGAGATAATATGCAAAAAATAACAATTAACAATTGATTTCCACTCAAGAACCAATCAAGAACAGCAAAGTTACAGTAATGGTATGAATTGCAGTTTATGAGATGATGCGTAAGCGTCCACTGTGTTGGCTGATATGGAACTAAGATAGCTAAACCCATGAATATACAAGAGAACAGCTGTAGAGTAACTGTCCACTGGAGTGACCACTATGCATGAAAGGGTTAAAGTGTGACATTTATGTACAAAGATCCAATCGACAGGATAAATGATGTTTGCAGGTGGATTTGTAAAGTTATCATATTTCTGTTAGTGTAGTGCCATCTAGTGGTTGAATATGAGCACTGCAGTCAGACTCTGGATGCTGGCTGTTACTGAGCAGACTTTTCACACAGTTTCACTAAATGGGAATTAAAGTCATGGTGATTTCACAACTGAACAACTTGAACAAGATCAGAAGGTCATTAACCCTTTCATGCATGAATTATGAGAACCTTCATCAAGATTTTTTGTCTAGAGTGCTTTTATTCCTCCTTAGGCATGAAAAAAACAACGTGATGGAGTTTTTTTTTTCTCTTTTAAAAAAATGTCCACTCAGCTACACTATGCATTTAATTTTTGAAGTAAAGACGTATGTATTTAAAACCCAATAGGGTCAAAACACAGTAATGTCCCATCAGAGAGCAAACTTTAATTGATTGCCATTCCAACATTTATTTCAATATAAAGTAGCTCTTTGTCTTAGATAATCCCTTATGGTCCAACTAAAGCAAAAATGAATTTAAAAGTAAAAATGTGGATCATTTAGTAACACTAATCAGTCAAACTGTCTCTAGAATGTACTGTCAGAGAGATTTTGAATACCGTGTTTTGACCCAATAGCAGAAAGTGATATGAAAAGAATGAAATGAAAACATTGTTGACTGCTGCTAATGTGATGTTTTCTCCCATTTCAACATATTCTAATACTAGTTATTACTCACTTCAAGGAGATAATATGCAAAAAAAAAAAAACAAAAACAAAAACTTTTTGTTAAAAAAAAATAAAATAAAATTAATTACCATATAACAATTAACAATTGATTTACACTAAAACATGTTACTGCAGATCAGGTTTATCAAGAACAGCAAAGTTATCCTAATTGTATGAATCTCAGTGTATGGGATGGTGCATAAGTGTCCACTGCACTGGCTGATATGGAACTAAAACAACAAAATCCATGAATATACAAGAGAACAGCTGGAGAATAACAGTCCACTGTAGTGACCACTATGCATGAAAGGTTAATATGTGACAATCAATGAAACAACTGTTATTTTCAAGATGTGATGGAACAGCTCAAACATGTATTCCAGTCATTTAGTGTAAAATGCACAAATGTACAAAAGACAAAATTTCAAACTCCACAACATTCCCTTGAACAGTTAAAAAAATAATAATAATAATAACATTTAACGACACTGGTTTAAACACCCAGGTCTGAACTTTTACATGTTCAATCTTTCTTTGAAAAATGTCATCAGCACAAGATGGTATGAGAAATACAGTGGCCCAGAGGTGCAACAGCCCAAAAAATTATCTACTATAAGAAAAAAAACAAAGAGAACAGCCCAAAAAATTATCCACTATAAAAAAAAAAGAGAACAGCCCAAAAAATTATCCACTATGAGGAAAAAAAAACAAAGAGAACAGCCCAAAAAATTATCCACTATAAAAAAAAAAAAGAGAACGACCCAAAAAATTTTCCACTATAAGAAAAAAAAAAGAGAATGGCCCAAAAAAATTATCCACTATATATTTTTAAAATAACTTTATTTTTAGCGCACTGACCTTCACTTCCAGTGGATTACTTTCGTTAGCATTAGCCACATTAGCTGAAGGCCTTAAAAATTTTCAGTCTATGCTTTTTTTTTTTCTGGTGGCCTTAATTTTAAAGCAAGACACCTTTCGGGTAAACAGCGTCCCCTTCATTGAAAAGGTGGATGATTTTTTTTTTTTCTTATAGTAGATAATTTTTTGGGCTGTTTTCTTTTTTTTTCTTATACTGGATAATTTTTTGGGCTGCTCTCTTATTTTTCTTATAGTGGATAATTTTTTGGGCTGCTCTCTTATTTTTCTTATAGTGGATAATTTTTTGGGCTGCTCTCTTATTTTTCTTATAGTGGATAATTTTTTTGGGCTCCTCTCTTATTTTTTTACAGTGGATAATTTTTTGGGCTGCTCTGTTTTTTTTTTCTTAGAGTGTATAATTTTTTGGGCTGTTGCACCTCTGGGCCACCGCAGAGAAAGGTTCAGCCCACATGTAAATCATTATCACATAAAGTAAAAATGATCAGCAAAAATTAGTATCATTAAAAATATTAACTAAAATAAATAATCAAATACAATATTATTATATGAATTAGAGGAAACATTTCAATCTGATAAGAGGCAGTCTATCTTATTTGCGCAGTAATATCTGGTACAGATAAAAAGCTACACATTGTAATTTTTACTGAAATGTGTAGCTTATAATAAATTAATTACACATAATTAATCACATGTTAATTAATCACAATCAATCAATGTTTTAATTGTCTCTTATTCCCATTTTAATTTCCTTCTTTATTTGTAACTTCTGCACTCTCCACTTGTTTAATGCTTTATTCTCTATTGATTTTTTATGTAATTTTATGTCTTTGTAAAGCAATTTGAATTGCCTTGTGTATGAATGGTGCTATATAAATAAATTTACCTTGCCACATTTCACATTTAGTTAAAGAAAAAATCACTTTAATCAGTTTCCCAGATGTTACTAAAACACTAGAAAAGTAAAAAAAAAATGCACTAGATTCACAGCTTCTTCCATTTTGCATCTTAATAATTAATCATAATTATATAATAATAATTGAAAAAATAGCCAGTTGTGAGTAAATATTACAGTTTATATTAAAAAAGGTAAAAAAAAAAAAAAAAGGTTGATTCTGCAAAACTGACCGGGTGCGAGGTGACGAAAAAAAAATATGTGAATGGTTCGTATGGATGCTTTGTGTTATTGTAAAACTATATAGGAAAAAAAAGTGTTACAGCAAAGGAAGCGGAATTAATTTACTCATCAGTTTGTAAAAAAGGGTGGGAGTCTATAAGTTATACTTCTTCCCACTCCTTTTTGAGAGCCGAAAATTTTTGTTTGACTATGTTGTTTGGTTCTTTATCTGATTCTATGTGTCTGAAATAAAAACTACCCTAACTAACTAACTAACTAACTAGAACTCCAACATTTTGTTTGTTGGTTTAATAAAGTTCATATGCATTTGTCAGTCTCTGCATTTAGATCCAGTCTGGATATATGTGAAATATGTACAGCAGCACAACCTACAGTTCAGGGAAAAACAGCTTCTATAAACCACAGTGGTTTTATTTAGGGTGTTTATTTTAACCCTTTGGTTCAGATAATACGACACTTACGGCATTAATTTACTGTTGTTTTATACCAGGTTTCATTCAACTCATGTCAGATGTTTTTAATTGTTTTATCATTCATCAGTCATTTAACCTTTAAAACACATTCAGTTCATTTTTTGTCTTTTAAGGTTGTGCACATATTCCCTGTATTTTCTTGTTGTATCTGATGAAAAGAGAAAGAAATAGATATGATCATTTGAACTGTGAAAACCAACAGATACAGGTGGAATAAGAAATGAGAATCAGTTCTAAACTAACGTACCTGGTTAAATAAAGGTTAAATAAACAAGATTTTTTACAGTTCTGTATTTCCACAAAAATCTGCATGATTTCAATTGACTCCATGTTTTAATTCTGACCGGTAACTACTTTACTTTCATCACTCAAGAGCTCAGATCTGCGGTTAATTTAGGTTTTCACTAGTTTTATCTCCAGAGCTTAACTGAAAACTGCACAGGCATCACAAAGCATAAACTTCATGTATTCAAAGTGTATTTGAGTGTTTTAATAATTATAATAATGATGGTATTTATGGGACAGAAATGACTTTGAATGTCTATTTAGTGACAAACTCACACCCACAGATCATCAACTGCCAGACTTTATTTTTCGATCAAAACAAAGCACAGCATTAAAATATTGACACTGTAATAATGAATAATCCACCCACTGTCGAGTGTGTGAAAAAGAACTGATGCGATCAAGCACTTTTGGCGTTAACATCATGCTCAGAATTAAAACTGATCTGGTCATGAAATCAAACTCACCTTTTCACTGACTTTACATCATTAAAAAAACAGAAGTTGAATTGGTCATGCCAAAGCCAAAGCAGACATAAGAGAAAGGAGAAAATTCACAGAACTTTGAGTTTATGATGTTGAAAAAAGCATCAGATCATTCCTTTATTCATTCATGTAACTGATTAAAGTGTTATCGGTGACTGTTCGGGATGCAGCCTGTAATGACGTGGAACACCAGGTCCTGAGGCAGGACGCCAGTGAGATCAGCCCAGGTGGAGGGGGTGGGGAAAGGGGCGGAGCTCAGGGTCAATGTGGTGCAGGGAACGGGTTCAAAGGGAACACAGGGGTGGGGGGGGCTGATTTCGAGGCTTTATGTTCATTTTTTCTTGGGTTTTGCCTCCAGGGGTTGGCCAATGTCCTTCCCACGAAGTTTAAGGCCTGTTTAGGAAACATGACAACACATCACTAACACGGAACATGTATGTACACATGTATGTATGTGTGCATGCATGCATATACATGTGTATGTATATGTATGCGAGTATATGTACATGTATGTGTATATGTTTACATATGTATGTATGTGCATATGTATGCATGTATGTAGATGAATATTGGACATTCCCTCCTCTTTCAGATGATTCTCACCTATTGCTCTCTCTACTTTGCCCATGACCTGGTTGTTGGGAATGGCTTTCCCACTTTCATAATCTGCGATCACTTGAGGTTTCTCATTAATTTTCTGAAGAGAAAAAAGGGAAATAACTTTATTCAAACATACCAATGTGACAAACTCCTTTACTTTAGTAATGGGACATTAATTATACATATGTTCATTCATTCACTCACTTTAGGGACGTGCACAAATAATTGATTAGTGGAAACCATAAGAATAGTCGCCATCTTTAAGAGTCAACACATTTTTATTTGTGTAGGTGAAGTTTAGTGTTTTCCATAATGTTTATGGCTGTTTCTGCCAAGAGCTGCAAAAATAAAGTCTGAAAAAGTGTTTTCAGATCTTAAACAGGATACTTGGAGTTCACTCACTCCCTGATTGGTCTTTTATTATCATTTTGGTGTGAAGGACACATTTTGATGCTGATCAGTTACTGGACTAACCATCCATCCATGACCTCAAGAAGTACTTAAAATGCCCATCTGTCATTCATTCAGTCAGTATTTTAGAAGTTAAAATATCCATCATTTCAGTTTGTGTTTAACAGTTCTTCATTTCAGAATAAACAGTGAGCACCAATAGTGTTAGAGAAAAAAAGCAGTGAAAAACAAAAAGAAAATGCAAATTTCTGTTTCCCTTAAAATTTTATTCTAAAAGCAAACATAAAATCATCCTGACAAACACTCTGAGAATATTCTAGTTAAATACTAGTGCCTTGGTGTGTCTCCTTCCAGTGGTTAAACCTCAGATTCATCCATTTATTCAGGGTTTCATCCACTGTGCAAACACGACCTAATACACACCATCTACAGGTGCTTCATAAACATCTGAATTTCACTAAAATCTTAAGGATTTTCTATCATTTCATTTTAACAGTTAAATTTCCATGTACTACTGATTCATTACACATACAGGGATATATTCCAAGCCTTTGAGCTGAATTTTGAGGATTACAGCTACAGCTCATAAAAATCCTAATCTCAGTGTCAAAATACTAGATTATTTCATATAGTCAATTATACAGTACAGAAATGCGGAAATTTACATACACGTTTATCTGTGGACTCACTACTGTGTCACAGCACATTAACATTGAATCAGTATAGTGTGGATATTTTTTGTATTCATTTTATTTGTGGGCTGCTATTATGAAAACACCAAAAAAAAAAAAAAAAAAAAAAAATGCTTGAAATTTTTTAGTTAACTTGTAATTAATTTACAATACATATCATTTTCACTTTCTGAAATACCTGACATAAGAATACTAGATATTTCCACTCTATTCTAGTTTTTCAGATCCACCTGAAAACTTGACATCAGGTGTTGAGAGTCTGTGTTAAACACTTTTGGACCAATTACAGGAAGTGGTAGAAGACTATCATGGCCAATCAACAAAAAAAAAAAAAAAAAAAAAAAACAGATGCAAGTTAACGCCTATAAACCAATCAGTATCAACAACATGGTGACATCAAACACACACACACACACACACACACACACACAATGATTGCAGGTTGTAAATTTATCAAACAGGTATCTAATCTGTTCCTTTAACTGGAGAGTCAAAGTAAAACCAACTGGATCAGATATACACACATACAGAAATACAGTCATCAAAATTATTCATACCCCTGCCATTTTTAGTGATTTTTTGTGATAAAATGAATGAGTTTTGTCAAGTTTGTTTGTGACTTGTATCTGATAGACAAGTGAAGGAATAACAACAAATGATACATGGACAAATACTTTATTTCAGGAGTATTTTATTCATGGATTTTCAAAAAAATGCCATGTTCAAAATTATTCATACCCAAGGTTTACTAAGTCCAATGTCTGTTCTTAATAGGCAACAGAGTAGCCTTTGTTCTTGATGATGGTTCCTGTTAGTGTCCACAGGTTCTCTTCTGTCTCCTGTGGGATTTTGGTCCACTCTTCCTGTGCCAAAGCCTCCAGCTGGGTCTGGTTAGATGGTCTCCTTCCCATCACTCTGGTCTTCAGCTCCCTCCACAGATTCTCCTTATGATTTAGGTCAGGACTTTAACTGGGCAATGTCCTTGAACCACTACCTTGGCTGGATGCTTGGGGTCAGTGTCATGCCGGGATGTCCAGTCAGGACCAACCTGGAGTTTCTCAGCACTTTCACATCGTCATCCAGGATGTTGATATAATCATGTTAAATTCATGATGCCTTGTAACTTGATTATGTTTCCAGTGCTACTAGCAGAGAAGCATCCTGGGATTATAGGTTATAACCATAGCATTATGTTGCCACAAAGCATAACAAAGGTATGAAGGTATCACAGGCAACCATCCAGCGAGTATTGCACAAAGGAGGTCTCCATGGATGCAGACCCAGGAAGATGCCATGACTCAGGATGAAACATCGGGAAGCTCGTCTGGCATTTGCTAGTGCTCTTCTTAACCAAGATCCAAGCTTTTGGTCATCAGTCCTGTGATTTGATGAAACAAAGATGGAGTTGTTTGCCCACATGGATGTTGCCTACATCTGGAGGAAGCAAGGAAAAGCATACAAGCTGAAGAACACAGTCCCAACCATCAAGCATGGTGGTAGCGACATAATGCTATGGGGTTGCTATTCTGCTAGCGGCACCGAGAACCTCATCAAGATACAGGACATCATGAAAAAGGAGGATTAAATCAACATCCTGGATGACAACGTGAAAGTGTCCGCTGAGAAACTCCAGGTTGGTCCTGATTGGACGCCCCAGCAAGACAATGACCCCAACCATACCACCTAGGTAGTGCAGTAGTGGTTCAAGCACATGACCCAGTTAAAGTCCTGGCCTAAATGATATAAAAAAAAATCTGTGGAGGAAGCTGAAGACCAGAGTGATGGGTAGGAGACCATCGAACCGGACCCAGCTGGAGGCTTTGGCACAGGAAGAGTGGACCAAAATCCCACAGGAGACATAAGAGAGCCTGTGGACACAAACAGGAACCATCACCAAGAACAAAGGCTACTCTATTCACTATTAAAAACAGACATTGGACTTAGTAAACCTAGGGTATGAATAATTTTGAACGTGGCATTTCTTGGAAATGCATGAATACTCCTGAAACAAAGTATTTGTCCAAGTATCATTTGTTGTTTTTCCTTCACTTGTCTATCAGATACAAGTCACAAACAAACTTGACAAAACTCATTCATTCATCACAAAAAAAAAAAAAAAAAAATCACAAAAAATGGCAGGGGTATGAATAATTTTGAGGATGACTGTATATATAAATATACAGGAAACATTCACACTGTTAGATGTTCAAGTATAAAACACCCTAACAGTTTAGGAACTGTGACAGTCTGTCTACTATTGTGTGGGAGCATTTTGGATTCCCAGTCAGTTATGTCAATGGAGAGATAAGTCGAAAAAACAAGAGTGGCGTGCCAGCATCGTTTCATGAAAATCAGTTATATTCAAAGTTTTTTTTTTTTTTTTTTTAAGAAATTGGTCTCCTTCACTGTGCCAAAAATGCACAAAAATTTAACTGAAATGGAACCAAAAACCCCTCTACTGAACCACAATTTTTCTGTACCGTTACACTCCTATTGTCGAAGCTTTTTCTTTTCTGCTCTATGACTTACTTCATGTAAGTGAACCTCACAACAAGACATTTAATCCAGTTTTACAACACAAAGGCTTTTTCTCATGAAGTACCAGACCTTCTGACCTGTTACAAACCAACATCTATATGTACACATGTACTCACAGTGGCCAGGTCCTTCTGGGTCATGCCTTTATCCTGTCGACCTTTCTGAATCACCTTTCCAACCTCAAGGGAAACCCTCTCATGGTGCAGTTCCTCTGTCTCCCGGTCCAGCTTGGCTGTGTTCTTTGTCACCAGATGCTGTTTATTCTGCCCTGCAGACCCTGTAAGAGAAAGCATCAAACCAGAGGAATATGGTCATCACAGCATCACACACATGGGAAATGGGTCAGAACACACAGTTTAGTCACATTCGGTTTGATCAATTAAAATTGTAATGAGTCAGATTTGAACTTTGCAAATTTTGGTCACCAACGTCTTTCATAAATGTAAACAAAAAGTTCATTTACATTTCTTTGTTGTTTCAACGTCTTCCCCCCGTCTCTGAGCAGCAGTGATCGCCTGGAGGAAACATGGACAAAACGGAACCTTTACAAATGTTCACTGACAAAAACAGTACGACTCCAGTTCTGTAATATCCACAGTTGCTGTTGATTATCGCAGACCTGGTTGGTTAATGAATAATCAGCCTGCGTGTCTTATCTATCTGTGTCTGACCCATAAAGTAAACACAGAATGATGAAACCGGGCCTGGTTCGGACACATCCACTTCCTCCAAACAAACCAAACTGTACATGATCCCAGTAATACCATGCCCTGACCAATATCAAACCAGACTGTTTGTGTGTATCAGGTTAGCTGATGTATCTGAGGTTACTTTTATCGAGATAGCTGACACTTTTGAGCCTGATAATGTATTCGTGTTGTTTACTTATATAGACAGCATTAGCAGCTAACTACGCCATCAACTGTGAGCTAACATTAGCTGTTCAGTTTACGCTTCGGATCGAACGAAAAACCACAATTATTTCTGTAAAGTCAAGTGATTTGTATTTGTATTACCTATCTATTTAGTTAATTACATCAAACAAACTTGCACTTAGGTCATGAGTTTTAATTCTTTGACCACAAAACCAAATTTTTGCTAAGGAAACAGCTTTCAAGTTCTCTGGCGTGGACTAACTAGTTAGCTAACTGTTGCTAATGCTAACTACTGCCAAGTTTGCTTGAACAAAGAGCTCATTTTATTTTTCCAGATAAACATCTTGGTGACTGTCAACAAACGATAGTATCTCCGTGAATCGATGATATTCTGTGATCATTCGGTGTTATAACCACGCATGAAATGTTCTGTATCAGTGGTGCAGCTCCTCCATTAGCCGTTAACGTGGCCGTCATTCAGAGCTGATGTAACTCACACAGACCGGTTTACAAGAGAACCCAAACAGTCGTTCTAACTGAGGAACCCGTGCTAACCTGCTTGGACTTGGCCTGGGCAGCGGTCGGGCCCTTCTTCCGCAACACTGTCACCGTGTCCCAGTCGCTCTCTGCCATGTTCCCAGGTTCAGTCGGTACCGCTAATCTTTCTGGGTCACAGATACTGAAATAATGTGAGTTGGGTTTTATCTGCTGTCTGTCTGGAGCCGGAGCTGCGTCTGCGGTTCACGCGGACCTTCTAGAACTATCACCCACGCGCCCCACCGAAGCTTTATTTACAACGATCAGAAGACAGTGACGTCACAGAGCGGCCCCGACAGCACCCTCTGCCGGTGGAGGATGTACACGCCCCCCACATCGCCCTCTGCTGATGGAGCACGGACGCGGCCCCGACAGCACCCTCTGTCGGTGGAGGACGGACACGGCGCCGCTGACCCACATCTGACCCAGGCCACGGAACGGACTGTACTGGTATAAATGTTAACATAACAAATAATAATCAGTTTGTTCTGTTGAGCAGAGTCCATTATCTAAGAAAGCAGGTCTCATTATGGACCGATTTAGATCCATAAGACAAAAGAAACAGGAGAAAATAATTACATTAAATCAGTGTTTGTCAACCTTGGGGTCAGGACCCCACATGGGGTCACCTGAAATTTCTAGTAATTGATAAAAAAAAAAAAAACAACCCAAAACATTCAGAATTGTTAGTTCTATGGCGGCCTCTCTCTGCCTAATTTTCAATTTTATTATTGGGCTGCGAACATACTTAAAATTGCATTCTGGTCCAAGTCAACTAATATACCTTGGTGTCAACTGGAAACACAGTCATGTCCCCTTGTCTCTCTTTCTGCCTTATTAACTGGCCCAATCATAGCAAATCCCTCTGGCTTTACCTGCAACTCTGTAGTTATTGCTACCCTTAAGATATGGTTTCAATTCAGGAAACAGTTTAAATTTACTGCTCCCACGGTTTTAACCCCACTGTTGAAAAATCCTGTGTTTAAACCTGCATTTACTGATCCCACTTTCTCCTTATGGCAAGATAAGGGACTGAAATGTTTTAAGAATCTCTACAAGGAAGGGGTATTTTGCTCTTTCGCAGACCTGGTTACTGAATTCAATCTTCCATCCTCCCATCTATTTAGATTTCTCCAGGTGAGGAATTGTGCAAAATCTCTATTCTCCAACTTCCCCCATCTTCCACCTGAACAATCATGGGGTGAACTCTTGCAACTTAATTCTTTACATAGGTCTTTAATTTCGAAAATTTATAACACTATTCAGTCATACGATGGTTATTTAACTTGCAATACAAAAGAAACTTGGGAGCGTGAATTAAGACTGGTTTTTGAGGAGCATTGGTGGGAATCTGCATTGAAAGTCATTCATAAAACATCTATTTGTGCCCGTTTGACTTTGATACAGTTCAAAGTTGTGTTTAGATGTCACTATTCAAAGACAAGGCTCAGATCTTTCCAAATACGATAGATATCTGTGACAGATGTGGAGGCTCACCCTGCAATCTCACACACGTTTTTTTCTTGTCCAGCCCTGACAAATTTCTGGTCAGTTTATTTCAACACCATGTCCAAGGTATTTTTGAAAACTATTGACATTTCACCACACATTGCTATTTTTGGTCTCCCGGACGAGTATACTCAATACTATGTAAAAGAGTTAGAAGTGATAGCTTTCACCTCCCTGATTGCTAAACGCCACCTCCTCCTTAATTAGAAATCTACAATAGCCCCCTCCAATACACAATGGATTAATGAAGTTATGTCTTTTTTAAAAGTAGAGAAAATTAGATATTTGAAGCGAGGAAACTCGAACCAATTCTATAATAAATGGCAAGTGTTTTTGGATTTTTTTGAGACAATGTAATTCCCTTTCCCCTCCCCCCCTTTTTTTTTTTTAAATTTAGTTATTAATTATTTACTTATTTTCTTATGTTTATGTCAGTAGTTCAAGTATATTATTCAGACTATGTTTTAGTTTATTTTTCATTATATTGTTTGTCTGGTTTTATTGTTATTTGTCACAAAAAAAAAAAAAAAAAAAGCAAATTCGAAAGTAATGATGTTTACAAACCTGGTTAATGTTGACATCAGGGTGCCATGGTGTTGGCACGTATTTTTTTGTTATCTTGTATGCATACCAATAAAAATATGAAACAGAAAAAAAAACAAAACAAACAAAAAAACTTACTAATAAAAAATATACAGTGAGTTGACAGAGACACTCATAATCCATAAAAAAACATGACAAACTGTGAGTGTGAAACTGAAGCACTGTGGTACTGTTTATGTGTCAAATGTTCATTGTGGTCGGTTTCAGATGCTGCAGCTCTTTCATAATTCATAGTTTGAGTTCTTGTTTGTTCAGTATTAATTGTCAGCCTTGTAAATCCAAGCTGGACTGACTGTACATATCCTGACCAAGGAAAATCAAATTCTCACTTTGTGCAGTAATCTACACCTGGCTTTTCTGCCTCTGTCCATAATAATATACATTATATAGACTAAATGTTGTCTAAAATTAACGTTTATTTGCAACATAGTATAGCAAACTATTACATGATCAAAGACAAATTAATTTTAGCAAAAAAAAAGGCTCCATTTTGAATGTCTGGGGTCACCAGAAATTTATGATGTTAAAATGGGGTCACGAGCCAAAAAAAGGTTGAGAACCACTGCATTAAATAAATCCAAGTGACAGAGGACATGGGGTCACTAATGAAAGGACTGGATTTACTCTGACCTGATCATAAAGTCAGATTACCAGATTAGTCCAACTGGTTTGGTTACGTTTGACTCATTCTTAGCTGATTCAGTTCCATAAAACTAATTTAACATAGTTCAAGGTCAGTTAATAACCAGAAACTCAGTCACAGAAACAAACTAGGTCAATGGATGGATCACTGTCACACTTTAGCTGCTGTACATTTAGGTAAAACTGTCTCACTGGGACAGTAATGATTTGACCAGTGACGTTTTGGGCTGCAATGTAATATAAAGTTTACCTCTGTAGGAAAATAATATAACAAATTCCATACTGACTAGAAAACTATGTAGGTTGGACATGATATTGAACAGAAGATGACGCTTTGATATTTTAGTGTCTGATCATCTTTCTCACAGTTACGTGTGTTTAATACACTGAGTAGAGTGACTCTTCCTACACAGACAATCTTTGAGGGTTCAACCTACTTCTGCCAGGGTGTCAGGGCTCAATACTCCAACATGAACGTAAATAACACATAACATGATAAAGGTTAACATAATCAAATGGAACTGAACATTAAATATTTAAACAAATCCATACCGTCATCAACACTCCCACTTCGCTGCTTTAGAATAATATGTACATGCCATTCTTTGGACCTGATGAGTTTGTAAAAGTATTTCCTTTAGGTCTAATGCAAAGTTGTGGTGTTGAGCAGAGGACATCTGTCTGGAGTAAAAACATAGTTCTCAAAGCTTGGTCTTCAATAACTCAGGAGAAAAAAGGGTGACTCTTATTACAGCTTCATTTAAGTTTATGTTTATGTATTTTCCAACAGATATTTTAACCCTAAAAGTAGAAATAGATGAGACAGGTGTCAAACTTAATATACAGTACATAGTAGAGGTCAGAGGTTAAGAGCAGTAATGTTTCTACATCAGTAAGAGGCAGTAATGAACTATGTCTTCTTAAAAAACTGAAGGGAGTTTAATTCAAATCTAACAAATAAGGCAATGATACAGTACATAGTCATAATATCACATTACATGTAATACCTGAACTGAACTCATTATAATGTCAACATGGAGTAAAAGTAGAAATGTGCAAAGTTTCCTTTTCTTTGGTCCATTTGGCTGAAGCGACCTGAAGGCTGTGATCACCAGTTACAGGACATTTCAGAGGCGGCATCACTGTTTCGTCGTGTGCGAATGGGCGACCATCCGAACTCCGACAGGGCGTCATCAGCCTGGTGGACACGCCCCCAACGGTGGGTATGTCTCGAGCCCGGTTTCCCCGCCCACACCCGAGGTTTCGGATTCATCTAGAGACAGGTGATGCAAAAAACTGTCAAGCATTCAGCTGATCTACACAAATGAAACAAACAGTCCTGTAGGATATGACAAAATATTAGGCACAAAATAAACTCCTACAGTGTCTGAAAGATGAAAGATTACCTTCAAATCAGTGACAATAAAACCTTTATCTGTCTCACTGTGTTGTAATAAACTATTGTAATTTAAAGACAAACAATTAAGCTCAAATATTCTCCCAGATTATCACTAGAATACAAAATGAACCATAACAGTACATGCAGAGTTAGCCACTAACTCTGCATCATATTCCATTAAAAAGTGTCACCTGAATAAAAACAGTGGTGTTCATATGAAGAGTCTCCACTCGCTCTGACAGGTGGTTTAACCAATCCAGATGATCAGCAATAGACTGAGTCACATCACTGTGGCTCTGAAGCACAAAACAACGTCAAAACAGATTTACTTCTGCAGAAGTGGATGTATTTCATTTGTGTATTTGTGTGTTCACGTACCCCCGACAGGTTATCCTTCAGTTCAACAGCAGCCAGACGAACATGCTCCAGTTTGTCAATCTGCTCCTTCAGTCGGTCCTCAAGCTCCAGCATCATCATCATATCTTCATCGGGTTTGACTCTGCCTTTGGTCGTCATCCTGGATCAGAAAAACACACCTGATCATCCTGGATCAGAAAAACACACCTGAACACTGGAACTGGAAGCAATTTGGGCTTATAAACAGCAGATGAGTCTTCACATCATGCATCATCAAAAACCAAGAATATGTTATTTGTTATGCAAAACTGTAGGTTTAAAACATATAATTCAGTATACATAGACCTATGTGCCTGTGTTTGTGCTTCTCCATCAGTGTCGTGTGAATCTGTCCCTTGACACCATCAGCACAAACGTACATTCTCATTACCTTCCTAGCAGTTATACTTGAATAGACCTTTGTGTTGCTGTAATAGAGCATATCTGATACAGTATTTTGTGTCCACATAACTCAGGGTTTCCCTGTGTTTGTGTAGTGCATCAGGGCTCTGGCAGTTTGGTAGTTTGTTTTGTTTGTGCATCATTTTAATTTTACACTATTCAGGAAAGACCTCAAAGAAATCTGAGTGAGTCTGCAATCTGGATTCTGTGAATAATAAACTCAATTTTTAAACACCTGATTTTTAGAGAAAAAAAAAAAAAAAAAAACACCATCTATTGTGGTAAATATAGTATTTTGTACAAAAAATATAAAACCCTGGCATTCTCTTATAATTTTAAAATGGCAGCAGGCTGAAATGCGTTGGGACTCAATGAGGTCCATTGAGACATGCCATAACGAATAAAAGCATTTTAAAATTATAAGACAGTGCCTTGTTTTTTGTATTTTTTGTGCATTGACGGTCCCTTCACCACAGAGCGCCTCTTTTACTATTTTTTATTACTGCATGGATGTCCATGAAGCGTTCCTCTTTACAGCTTGTTAAAAACACAGTATTTTATCAAGCATTGGTAGAGAAACCAAGAGGTTTTTCCCAGTTTGTTCAGGTTCAGTTCAACACTCACACACTTAGATTATCCACTTTTGTCTCATAATAGAAAAAAATAAGGACAAAATAGAACACAGGAGCTGGTGATGTGAAAATATAAGGTTCTCAGGTACTCAAATGAACTTTAATATAAAGCCTTAGATACAATACAGTTGGCCAAAGTCCTGTACACACATAAGAAATAAACAATATATAAGGTTAGTGCTTCAATATATTTATGCATTATATCCATCTGTTAAACAGTAATTGGATACGTCAAAAAGTGCATTAGTACTTTTTTAAACAAAACTAACAGATGATAAGTTAACTTAGCACAGTTAACCTCATTAGCTGAGTTGTCTTGTAGCTAAAGGACTGTTTGTTAAAGTTAAGCTAACTCCATCCTGGTAAAATGGCTGACGTATTGTTTTTTCTGCATCCTTTTTTCCCTTTTCGTCAGTAAAAAACTTACTCTACATATTTCAAGTATTTCAACAAACGTTAGCATCACCTTAACTTACAAACCGAGACTTTTGTGTCAAACTGCTGAGTTTTGGGAAGTGATGCTAACGTTCACATTAGTTAGCTAGCACTCACAGTTTAAACCAGGATAACCCAGGACACTAACTCTAAACTAAAACATTAGTTTTACATTCATTCTTTTATTACCCCCTCAGGTACGACAGACTACATCCAGTTTTATCGCAACAACTATGCGATTAAATCCAACATCTGACGCGTATGAACGCCGTCACCTGAAAAGAAAGAAAAGAAAAGAAAAAAGAATAGAAAAAAAGAAAAGAAAAGGTAAAAACAGTGAAGGTTACCTTGTTTATTTGACGCAGACTGTAAAATGCTCGAAGGTAAAACCGTAATAAATGACAGAAAACTGAGTGAGTTAGTCTCCCTGGTGTTCGTCCGGACAGGCCCGGGTCTGCACAGACATCCACGGAATGAGGCCCACGTCACGGACACGGAGGTCTACGGGTTAGCGTGGAGTTAGTAAACACGGCTTTGTCACCCCTCCGGTATCCAGTCCAGTAAGGCCCATACGAAACACCAAGTGGGCCTTTTTCGCACACTTGTGGAATAACGTCAAAAAATTTTCATACAGTTTGTTTTGAATTCTTTTACACTTTTTTTTTCCTATTTCATCAACTTGAACCGTAAATAAAAATACCGAATACTCAATAATTGTCACATTTTTTAACCCTTTAAATGCCGTGTTTGTAATGTAAACAAACCATTTTTTCGGATGCAAAAAAAAAAAAAAATAATAATAATAATAATATTTTTTTTTTTCAATATACTACATAAAAAGTGGATGACATATTGTTTGATTTTTGCATATGTCAATGATTAACTCCAACATTGGTTAATTTGCATTATTTTTGGCCAAATGTTCAAAAATACTAGCATCTGTCACCAGGTGTGCGTAAAATGCACATCTATAAATCAAACTATTAAATATTATATATTGATTTATTTTTCTGCTCTAATTTGAGTTTATTTTTGTAAATCCAGGTAAGCCCTAATCATACATATCAAATGGAAGAAATAGTGCGTTTTAGGCACACTTGGGAGACAGATGCTAGTCTGGTAATTTTCTTTTGTTTACAATGTGCACATTTTAGTTGGTTGCCAGAATTTTAAAGATCATGCAAAAATGAACAACTTTTGAATTCTAACCTTATTTAAATTGTGAAAAATAATATTTAGTTTTTTAAAAAGAAGTGCAAAGTGTGCCTAAAAGGCACACCTGGATACCAGAGGGTTAAACCATGAGTTCAACCTGAGCTGAACTGAGGCTGGAGTTCTGTTCATCTTTTGACGCAGACTGAGGTTCAGGTTTTTTGGTTGTTGTTTTTTTTCCCCTACCTTATTCTATGGACTTAGTTTTTGTGTCCTTAATAAAGCTTGAATGAATGTTCAGGATCCACATCCTTTAAATGAGTAAAAAAACAAATATCAGAGAAGAAACAGTGCATGAAATGACACCTACATGATCAAATGTACTAGTCCAAAGGTATTCAAAGTATTTAAGTACATCCTACTCTGTAGGTTTAGAATATTGTCATAAATCAAGTATTACAGTTGTTCAGTTTCCATACTTTTAAATCTACAACTGTAAATATTGTCATGATGAGTCCAGTACATGTGGATCAGATCCACCAGTGACACTGGAGTCTGTTCACTTTTAACACTTTGACCAACATGAACTGATCTGAACCTGCCGGATCTGCTTTGATTTACTATTCAGAGCTTAAGGGTTAATCTGCTCACATTACTATGTAAAAATGTAGATAAAATCAGATTCCATTATGAACTGGTCACAGTCCTGGACTAAGACACATGGACTAAAGCAGTGAAGTGACACATGTTCACATTATTCTCCTCACTAAAATTCCAAAAACACAGTGAAAATACTCCAGTAAAACAAAAGGTGTGAATTCAAAGGATTAACTTTAAAACTAAAGTATATATTATCAGATCAAGACCCATACAGAGGAGGATTAGGGCCACTAGAGAGAAAAAAAAATTAGGTCCAATAAATTTTTAAAAATTATTATTCTGAGAAAAAAGAATTCTGAGATGAAAGTCAGAATTGTGAGAACAAAGTCAGAATTCTGACCTTTTTTTTTTTTTTCTCAGAATTCTGACTTTTTCCCCCAAAATTCTGACTTTAATCTCAAAATTCTGACTTTTTTCTCATAATTATAATAAAAAATATAGACATATTGCACCTTAATTTTTTTTTTTCCAGTGGCCCTAATCCTCTTCCGTAGATCCAGGACACATTCATATGTGGTCTGAATTTAACACGAATCTGATGTTTTAAAAGTCATGTCGTATTACAGAGACCTAAAAGTCAGATGAAATGGGTCAGGATGGTTCAGACTGAGGTCCCAGTTCTGCACCTGAAGAGGCAGAACCAGGACAGAACCACATTTACATCCATAAACACAGTGTGATGTCACTTCAGGACGTAGGCACAGGAGTCTGATGACATCACAGGTACAGTATGAGAACCACAAAAAAAAAACAAAAACACATTTCAGCAAAAAATAGTTTTCCTGTGACTGGAGCTGGTCACACTTAAAAACAAACATGAGTGGAATCTGACCCTTTTTGCTGTTACAAAGAAGTTACAGACGAACAAAAAATAGGTGTTACTTCTTATCAATACACATTATTTGACAGTTATATTATAGACAGAGACTAGAGAAATATGCAGAATTGGTGCTTTTTGAGAACACTTTCTCCTCAAAATGGTACAAACGTAGCCTTTACAGCAGGAGTATAATAGTACACTATAGATATGTGCATAGGGTACATTAGCTTTCAGTGATGAATTCCATCCATCACTCAAATGAAACCACAGCTGCCAAAGCTGACATCAGTCCCCCATAATTTATGCATTGACAAGAATTTGATGCATGATTTTAATATGACAAAGTGAGAATACAGCATCGACAGTACATTTAAGAAATCACGACCGCTTTATTTTTCTTTCTTTAAGCTCTTTTTTTTTTTTTTTTTTTAACAAGGGAGAGTAATGACCAAGTATCTGAAAGGATAAAGATCAGGTAGGATAAACAGACCGGAGATCAGCTGTAGAAAGCACTGGTCCTCTGACAAAAATCAAATATGCATCTGAAAAGTACAAAAAAGTCAGGGAAACATTTTGGTGCAGGTACAATGATGAGAAGCTTCTGCAGTAAGGGGATAAGAGGCAAAAACACTCCAAGCCCAAGAAACCTATTCACAAGTGAAAGCAGTCCATTCTGAGAACACAGTGACCTTTTCAACGTTAAATCCTTTATAGTGCCACAATATCTAAAATTAACTGTGGATTTAAGCCCCCCCCCCCACTGATCAGGCTCAACTGTACAGATAAGTATGCATATACATATATACCAGTGAAACACTGTCAAAGATAAACCGCAACATTTGTAGTGTCATGGAGCGTTATAGTAAGAGTAACATTGAACCAGTTATGACATTGGCATTGTGAGTTTTAAAATGTGTCCATTACAAAAAAAAAAAAAAAAAAAAACTCCAACAGTTTCACATTTTCAAATAATACAAACACTTTAAAAGTCTGTTGTTTCCTCTGGATCTGCAGAGCTCACATACATGAAAATAAATCAGCAAAGCAAAGATCAGACCCCACCCCCCACCCCGCTGTAATCATTAACTCCCATCTGAAAAAAGTTACTTGGACCCTGATTATGATTCTAGCTCGGCTGCATTTTATTGCTTGTGCCACTTCAGAGACCAGAAGCTGAAGAATAAATAGTGATGATCTCACTTTCTTCACAATTCTAAACATCAGTGGATGTTGGAGTTAGAACGGAACCAGAGAGAAGTCTGTCAGGAAACATAAAAGGAAAAAAAAAAGCAAAAAAAAAACAGCCCAGATTGAGGGATATAAAACTCATCACATCACATGTTCATGAACAGACACTTTGATTCATTACAACCCAAACAACACAGTAAGAAAGCAAACAATTCAATCAGCTGTTCTGGGTCTTTTTTTACAGCAATGTTGAATATAGCATCTTCTTTAACACCCCCCGCCCCCCCTCCCAAAAAAAAAAAAAAAAAAAAAATCACAATGAAGCCAAAACTGTCACCACCTTGTTGATCAATAATGGTCAGTGGGTGGAACAGTCTGTAAAGTTTACACTCGTTCATGCACGCGCTGTGTCGATGCCAGGGGAGTTCCATGGAAGCAACATGATTCTGGGAAAACGTCCACCTTTAATTTTGTTTTACACACAGAAGAAAGCCAGCGACAAAGTGTAAATGCAAAGAACAAAAGTTTAAGAAAAGAAATATTGACAGGTAACTTTCTACCAATCTAAGCAGTTTAAGCCGCAGTTCATGAGCTGGGCGAAGTAAACCAGGAAAAGCATGGCTTCACTTTCATCATGGTGACATGCATGACGTCCACAAACCGGAGTCTTTTTTTCTGCTTTCATAAAAGGAGTCCTTTACCAATAAAGAATGGTCGACTTGGAAGAAACTCCACATTTACCAGCAAAAATGCCAATGAAATATGACAAAAAAAGTGTCCCGCTGCATTGAGAATTTGCTGATTTTTTTTTTTTTTTTGACAGTTTGCTTTTGGCGGGAGTTGAAGTGTCTGTTAACAGGGAGCAGAGAACAGTTTGGCAAAGTAGTATGAAAATCAATCATCTGTCTTCAGTTGGCCATTTTCTATTCCTAGTTTAGGGAGAAACACAAAAAACAAACATCTTTTCTCGTTACTTTTCTCCCTTAAAATGACTAATAATAAATTAAAGAGGACCTTGAAGAGATCTGCTTAAAAGACTGTTTGTGTCTATGTATATATTTATATATATTTATATATCTCTATATGTGTTGTGAAATAATAACGTCCAGTTGTGACAGTTCCAGAGGGTCATTCATTACCCCTCTTTGCCTTGGGAGGTGGGGGGGGGCTGCTCAGGGGTTTGGTGTTGTCAGGCTGGGGATGTTGAGGATTTTAAGGTCCATTGTTACGCCTTTCCCTCCTCGACTTTAACAGCCTGTGGTTTGATGGCTCCAGTGCGTGCTGGTTTGGCTTGCCCTGGGGGGGGCAGGGGCTCCTGGAGTTTGCTGGTCATGCCCACAGGGGGGGTCTTCCCCTCACCCACAGCCTTGCGCACATCTCGCATGGTTTTGTTCTGCAAAAAAAGAAAAAAAACAAAAAGAGGCAGAGTCACTAAAACCTACAGCCTTGGAAGCCAATGTTTATGCAGTATTAAAGTAGTATTACAGTATTACTGCAGTATTAATGTAGTAGAACAATAGTACTGTTATTAGTATAACTGTTTACATAGTATCACTTAAAACAGTCTGATGTGAACTGATATCAGGTAATGTCTGCATCTACACACTTCTGACTAGTGAAGTTTACAGTGCAAAAGAAAACACATTAACTTCACTGTTTTCAACAAAGCTTCACTGTAGCTCATTATATACTGTCTACTTAATATTTACAGTTTATCTCAAAACCCACCAACAGCAAAAACAACTACTTAGCATCATTACAAACAATACAGTTACTAGATAACACACTAAAGGCACTAAAAATATACACTGACGTGATCTGCGGTAAAAGTGATTCATAAAGGTAAATACTGTATATCCTGAATAAACTGTACATACTATATATAGTAAGTCCTGCATGTGATGTAAATACTATATAGGTATATATATATATATATATATATATATATATATATATATATATATATATATACACACACACACACACACACACACACACAGACAGTAAACACTGTATAAACCGCACATACTACATATACTGTAAATCCTGTATATACTATATTTAGACAGTGTAAATCCTGGACATACCATATATACACACTGTAAATCCTGTATATATATATATATATATATATATATATATATACACATACATATACATATATATATATATATATATATATATATATATATGTATATATACTTTAAATACTATATAAACTGTACGTAGTGAAAATACACAAACAAGTGAAACTGAGAAACAGAAAATGGATTAAAAGTAAATTACCTATATTTATAGTGGGTGGCTCACCTTCATGCCATCCTCTGGCCCTTTGATGGGGGGCTCAGGGGCTGAGGGAGGTGTGGAGTGGGGGGGGTCACGGCCGGGGTTGGGGTAGGGGGGGGAGCGGATGATGACAGGCTTGTTGACCTGCATGACTGGTCTCTGGATGGGGTTGGGGAAAGGGCCAGTGGTGGGGGGTCGCATGTGCATCACCATGCTGCCCTGAGCAGGTGGGACCTGGGGGTCACAGGCGAAGCCGAGGGGGGACAGAGTAAAGGACATGGGAGGCAGATAAAGGAAAATAGACAGAATTAGCATGCCAGTAAGTACTGAATGTAGGCATTTTCAAATGTGTACTTTATTTCTGATCCAGGTCCAGTTTAACTGATCCCAGTCAATAAAGTTTAGAACGGTTACAGAGGCTCTCAGTGAGCAAATGGAATGAAACATTCACAATTATTTATTTATATAAAATAATATGATAATAATAATAATAATAATATAGTATAATTAAGCAGAAAAAAACCTCACTGCTTTTCCATGATCTTTGAATGCATCATTTCTGTGTACTGTGGTGGTATATTCGGACTGCCCTGATCTGATGCTGTCGGCCCAGTACCGACCCAAACAGATGATCAGCATCTGTGACACTGGTTCTGATCCACATACCTAACCCTTAAAAGTACGGAAGGCTTTTGTCACCAATTTTTCATCCAATCTGTAAAACCTCAGTCATAGCCTAAGTGTCACGAATCCATAAGTCTTTCTGTGATTACTCACCTGAATCTCTTCCCTCACGGTGAACAATTTTGAAGTGTACTCCACCATAAACAAACCATTTGTTTATAAACAGAGCCGGTAGGTAACTTGGGCATCTTCGGAATTTTGTAGCGACGTGCATTGTGGGAAGCGGAGGCCCACGCTGATGCTCAACCATATGATATCATATGTCTGCAACAAACATGACGCAGAAATGGCTGGAGGGAAGCGGAGCTCCAGGCGTTTCCACGTCATGTTTGTTGAAGCTGCCGCTGCCAGGCGGAGCTCTGCTTGCTCCGCTTCCCTTCAGCCGCTTTCGCGTTGAGTTTCTTACAGCCACATGATGTCATATGGTTGCGCTGCCGCTTCCCACAATGCACGTCGTGACAAAATTCCGAAGATGCCTGAGTTACCTCCCGGCTCTGTTTGTAAACAAATGGTTTGTTTGTGGTGGAGTACACTTCGAAATTGTTCACCGTGAGGGAAGAGATTCAAGTGAGTAATCACAGAAAGACTGACAGATTCATGACACTCAGGCTATAACTGGGGTTTTACAGATGTGATGAAAAACTGGTGACGAAAGTCTCCAGCAGCTTTAACTATTCAGATGGTTGGAATCTGCACTTTCAACACTAGATGTCACTAAATATCACACACAACACCTTTGAGGTTGAAGACTCAGTTTAGACCAAGTTTGAAAATGCCTTTGTGAGATAACTTTAAAACTAAATGTTAATCATTGTTCATGAGTGAAAAATTTAAATACCTGTTGAGTGAAATGTGTTGGCAGAGGGCCAACAGGCCCCCCCGGACCAGAGGGTTTCCCACTGGGGCTGGCAGACCCCGGCCTGAGGACAAACACAGAACATACATGTAGTTTGACAGTCCATTAACTGCATTATGACCTGATGAAGCTTCTATTATCTGTAGTACTTTACTGACCTGTAAGAGGCTCCAGAGATGCCAGGGGAATGACTGGGCTTCTCAGAGAACTGGAAACCCTTCATATCTATCTGGGAGCCCTGTTGGAAAGACAAGAACATGTCAGTATTAATTACACTGCTTTGTATTTCTGTGGTGAAGAATGTTATCAGCATTTTGTTTTTGGTAACGAAGTGATTTCATAAAGATTTGCTTGTGTGTTGTTTGGTCTTAAGCAGACTTAAATATCAATTAATGCACCCAGTTCTGAAAACAACAGTTTATGCATAAAGATCAGATTGTACCTCTCGGCTGCCAGTCATGACCGGGGGCTGGGAGCCGGGGGGCATCATGCGTCGTGGGGCCCCCACTGACAAGTTCTGTCCCTGCTGCAGCTGGATGGACTGGGGAAGAATGAGATGTTGCTGAGCTGAGCCATAGCGCAGCTGGGAGCCAGGTAATGGCATGGTCACCTGGTGAAAAATGTTTCATATTAGCTATGATCAAGTTAATCTATTAATGATCTGATTATGTAATTAATAATGGAGATAAGGACTAGTCCTAGTATAAACAGGACTACTGTACTCCTGTGTACTTCAGTTGTGCACTAACCTGGATGAGCTGAGAGTCCATCAGCTGTGAGGAACCCATACCAGGGCCCTGGTTCATCTGACTGTCATAGACCATAGGTTGGCTGCCATTCATGGGCTGGTAGTGTGAGCCTGACTGGGTCTTCACCATGTCTGATGGTTGCATGCCAGGAAAGGCCGAGTAGGGCCCCTTCAGGGGGGCCCCACCTGACAGCACCATGGGGCTGGGCTGCGACAGGTTAGGGTGCATGTAGACCTGGGACCTGGAAGAAAGGGGAGTGCGGCCAGGTGAGTGAAGAACCAAACACCAGTATGAGCAGGCCTCTCACAACCATTTCATAATCACATGATCACAATAACTGAACTGTCACCATTCACCTGTATGTAACAGCTAACGGACACCAATACAACACATTTTATCATTATTTTGATTAGACTGGTGCTCCTGTAAATACTGCTCTCCGCTCCACATACTACTTCTGCTACAGGTTCAAAAGAGAATTAGTAATTATCAATGTGATATAATGACTCGTGTAAATATACATGCCACTTTTAACTGGCATGCTATCTATACATATTATAAGCTTTCCGCGTGTTATTTTCATGCAGCGTCAAATACCACGCACTGAGGGTTAGGGTTATGTGAACCGGAGATCTTGGCGTAAATTGACATGCAATCAAATGCCATTGAATAACACAGGAAAGGTTGAAAATGTGTACGTATGTCACGCCAAATGCCATAAAAACTGGCGTGACATACAACGCGATTTCATGGGATCAGTCTCCAATTATATTGACTAGTAAAACAAGTATAACTCAAGTATCATTAGACTTACACTATAGTTGTGGCATGAAGTTGCACGACTATCAAAAATATTGTTAATCGCAGTTACTTGTATGACAATTCAGGCAGTACCTGAAAGGGGGGATAGAACTGAACATCTCCTGGGACTGCGAGACCGGCAGACCTCCACGAAGCCCCAACTGAGCCTGAGCCTGAAGAGATGTGTGCAAAGAGATTGGAATCTGCTGGGCTGCGGCTGCCTGAATGGGTAATCACATGTAACACAATGACAAGTCTGCATACAGATACAAAGGGCTGTTTATTGGTTTGTGTCTGTGTGTCTCTACCTGTTGGTAGGTCTGCTGCTGGGTCATGGTGGGTGGCACAAGGCGTGGCTGGCTAGGAAACACATGCCCATCCAGATACAAAGGGGGAATATGATTACCTATAGAGGGGACACAACACAGCTGATATTAGACTCCTCATCAAAAATAATGCCTTACCAAAACTGCAAAACTAAGATCCAATCTTAATTCACCCCTTGGTCCTCCCTCTTAGCCCTACCCCTCCATTTTGCGCATTCACATGAAGGGGTAGAAGTGTCTCAATCCTTGATGAGCTGGAGGGGAAGGGCTAAGAGGGAGGGCTGTTTGGCCATTGAAACAGAATTTTCAAGGACCACGCTGCAAAACGGTGGGGTATTAGAAATTTCCCATAATTCTGTTCAGATCATGGCCAAGTGGAGGTAAACGCAGCAAAAAAAGTGCAGCAGTGTGATGAAAGAAACACACAAATGTACATATCTTCTTCGTGAATAACGCAATCATTTGATCATCCGTTTAAAGCCGTTTCAATGAATTACAGACTGCATTCTTACGGTTTGCAGTTTTTAGCTGCAAAAAGCTGCCCAAAGCCCATGGAACAGAGACGGTTACAGTTGCTGACAGCATGGTGAATTCTTTCACAAAGTTGTCACATCTGTTTATAGCGGCATCGATGACCGCTGATGACGTAACAGGTCTCGAAGGGTTGTCTCATTTCAAAGGGGAATATTTCAACCCCTACTCCTTGCAACTCTGTTTCAAGGGGTAGTGCCAAGTGTAAGGGCCAAGGGGTAGAGGTGAAAATGAGAATTGGGATTGGGCGTAAGTCTAGTTTTACCTTGCATTGACATGGAAGGTGCTACTGAGGCCACAGGCATCGGAGGCATGGAAACTCCTCCAAAAGAGCTGTAGCTGACCCCACTGGATGAGCCTACACTACAGGGAGGCTGAGCACCTGAAGCCCCTCCGCCAGGTGAGCCCTGCTCAGGCAACGACTGGGAGTTCTCCCACGCCTTACGTGCTGACTCCATCTAAACAAACAAGATTTCAAGATCACTTGCCTCTTTGAACAAAACTATTTTGACATTTTATTGTCTGCTTATATACTGTAAAGCATCATTATGTTTCTGGTACTGTAATTCAAATACCTTAAGAGTGAGGTCTGCGGTGGGGAAGGAGATGGGGTTGAGGTTGATGGCGGGCTGCAGGTGGTTGGAGCGTAGCATGGGGATGCTCTGATTGAGAGCCGTCTGTTTAACAAAGAAAACCATTAATGTCATCCAAAGACACATTAATTGTTTTTAAGGATGAAAGGAAGGTCCTGCAGTATTCAATAACTGAATCTGTGGTGGTGATAATATCAGCATCTGACATTAAGTAGGAAATGTGTTTAATCACTCACATTGGTGGTGAGTGCATCCTGAAGCTTGTTGACAGGATTGGACACAGGCACTGGAGTAGAACCTGGTGGCAGGCTGAAATCAGAGTCTTTGGCACTGACACCAAACTCAATAGGAGGCACAGGGAGCACAGTGTCCACATGGAGATCCACACCATTGACGGGCGTGATAGGGCCACCTTCCAACCTATCAACGCCTTCTGATCCTTTGCGATGCTTCAAGGAACGCTCATTCCCGATAGGGCCTGGCTTGTGCTGCTCTTTTGTCTGCTCTGGGCCAGCATCAGAGTCCTGCACAGGGAGAAAAGTTGTGCAGTAGATGAAATAATCATGTGACAGCTAATGCAACTGTTTCCAGTGATAAAGAGATAAAATTTGCTAAAGGTGCGGGAGACTTTTGTCACCAATTTTTCATCAAATCTGTCAAACCTCAGTCATAGCCTAAGTATCACAAATCTGTAAGTCTTTTTGTGATTACTCACCTGAATCTCTTCCCTCATGGTGAACAATTTTGAAGGTAATCCACCATAAACAAACCATTTGTTACAATGCTTCTCCCAATGCACGACGCGACAAAATTCCGAAGATGCCTGAGTTACCTACCGGCTCTGTTTGTAAACAAATGGTTTGTTTATGGTGGAGTACACTTCAAAATTGAGGGAAGAAATTCAGGTGAGTAATCACAGAAAGACTTACAGATTCATGATGCTGGGGATATGACTGGGGTTTTACAGATTTGATGAAAAATTGGTGATGAAAGTCTCCCGCAGCTTTAAACTAGCAAGCAAAACACAATGACATAGTTAAGTGTCTAATTAGTAAGTCCAGGCCATACCTCAGAATTAGGCTCACTGCCAGTGTATGACACTTGTTTAGTCCATGAGTCTCCCCCTGAAGACTGGACTGAAAGAGCTAAGAATGAATCAGTTAGAAAAATTAGTGCACAGTTCAGACATATTTCCTTCCACATAACACTCATTAAAGAACCAGAGAGCAAAAGAGATAATGCCCTCTGTCAATTATCAGGTTAATATTGAGAATGTTTTGACAAATAATTTTTTTGTTTTGAAACTTAAAAAACTTCAATACATCAATACAAATGTCACATAAACCCAATGAAGGACTTCACTACACCTTTTGGCTAGAATATTTAATGTCACACTTGCTTCATGACTGCTCTGAAGTTATCATAATCATCTATTGAGTTTTTACATTAAAGTATCAACTGCAACACTGAAAAAACACCAACATCAAACTGAATTTGCCAACTACCTGAGCTGTTTGTTTCCCAGATTTCAGTTCCGAGGTTGTTTGAGGAAAGCGCCTCCTCAGGTTGTTCGATGCTCATGCTTCCCTGCTTTTTAGCAAAGCGTGGTGGAATCTTGGATGTGATCGGCCTGTTCTTCCCCGGCACCTAACAGGTAAAAGTTAAGGCAACTTTAACAAACCATGTACTTTTATTCTGAAAATCCCAATTCATCCTCTGCAGTGGCTACTGAGCATCAGGTTAGAGCATGGGTTGAACTTACAGCAGCTCCCTGCTCCTTCCGCCTCCTCTCATCTTCCTGTGGACGCCTTTGCTTTTTGGACAAGGCATCCTGGTACCCATCTGAGTTGGAAACTGATCCACCTGTATCCCCTTCAACTACAGAACAGACATAGTGTCAGGTAGATCCATTATTCTTAAACTTTTTGTCACATGGATCATTAACAGGCAGATGTTAGTGCAGTAGATTTATCAGATACCGTTTGTTAGATTCCTTTCTAACAAAAAAAAAAAAGAAAAAGAAAATACATGTAACTCACTCGGATAGCTGAGCTCATACTGAGACAGAGGTTCAGATATGTCTGTCTTGACCGGCCCTGGCTTCAGGTCCTTGTCTATTTTTTTCCCCGAGGGTTCACTGGGCTCCCTATCCTCAGGCTGTTCTATGCTGTAGACTGGACCTGGCTCATCTGGGCTCCTGCTGCAAACAGGAAAGACAGGGATAAAACTTTTAATTTAGTATGCAACACAGCAAAAGTATCACTCTACATAAAAAAACAAAAAAATCAATTCTGGACAGTTTGGCAGTTTACAGAAATGTAAAACCAAAAGCTTTCATTTGACCAAGAGCAGCAAAAGCTAATGTTGGTAGACACAAAAATCTGAAGTGACTTAAACTTTATCTCAGGGGGATGCTGGGGAAGATCCAGTGTTGTACAATGAGGCAACACTCCAATTAGGGCAGTAACGATGTCATGGTGTTACAATTAATCCCAATTTTAAACGTCACGGTTAATGACTCGTCAAGGCTACCAATAACTGTCTCATAAAGTACAGAGATAAGAGCGGAACAAAAGACATGCCAATTTGCACTTCCCACACAGAACAAAAGCAATGTTACAGAAGCACTACATTCAACATTCCACCAGTGAAAATGACAGAAGGAACAAGCTGACCGCCTGTCACTTTCATTTCCATGGAGTTTGCATTCGCTACTGTCATCTATGCAGCTTCAGGCTACCATCGTGCAACCCATTCACAACAATCTGGCTTAAACAAACGTCCTGCCTCCTCAAATAAAAGTTAACGAAGTTTCACAACAGCGGGAGATTTAGAGGAATTAGTGATGTGTTGTTAAGACCCCATAAGTCATTATCTGTATTAATGATGGCTGTTGAATATGCATCACTTTAAGACCTCCAGCAAAGATGAAAAAACTTATTTGCTAGTCCTTTTGTAAAACTTGGTCACAGTGTTGATTTATTGTGCGCTATATTCTTCAAAAAGAATTTATAAAATGTATGTGCGCTGTCAGCATAAAAAGAGGAGGATATGACACGTGCACAGGGATGCACAGAGGAGAGGGATGTCATACACCAAATTGGCAGCATGCCAGAGTTTGAGACACTGCGGAGCTAACTTTGTGGATTTAATACCTTTCTGGATTAAACGTCTCCCATTGTCCAGTGGATTACTGTCCTCCGTGGAGCTACTGGGACCAACACGGGCCAATACTGTGGTGGTGTTTGTACGGTGCCGTGAGTAAAGCCTGGAGCTACTGCAACTGATCATTGACTATTTGCATGCGTAAAAACTTTGGGGACTAAAAAGGGAAAGGTATTTTGGGGGGTGGGGGGGGTGGGGTGAGCTGCTTTATATTTAATGATTTGTATTAAATGTGTTCAATTTTTTTGGTTGGCTCTGCTATGTGGTTGCTTTGTGGTTTATTTGTGTTATATTGGAGTTTGTTTTGTTGGGGATGCGCTCGAACGTGGGAGGTGTGTGCTGGCTTCACGTGGAGATGAAAAGGCCAATATAGAGCCAGACGCAGACTTCTTTTGTCTGTTGCTTATTTCCCTTGCTGATGGCTAATCCACCCGTGACCCTAAAGTACATTGTAGCAGGTCACTTTGGAAAAAGTAAGTGAACTGTTACAAAGATTCACTTTCACGTCTACGCGTACCCATTATGAAGTATGCGTGGCATGGACTGCACCCCCACATATAAACCCCCTCAAAATTATCGTAGTAATTGTGAAACCACGATTATTTCCCTAACAATAATCGTAGCACCAAAATTTCTAATAGTTACATCCCTAACTCCATTGTTGCACAGGTATCTTTTTCACATTTGTCAGTCCAATAAAGCTGAGCAGAAAGCATCACATACCTTGTTAGAAGAAAATACTGTGATAGCTTTGGAAACAGGCAATGAGCTATTGACATCTAAACTATATAGAAAGGAAGCTTGCTTGTTTTCCAAGTGACTATGAGAAACGTGTGACAATTTTCAGTCATCTAAGATTGGGTTTATTTTAGCACTTCAGGAAAGCTACTGGACTAAAGAGGTGAACCATCTTCAAGAAACTCAATATAAGGACTGGGCTTGAATTTAAAGGAGGCACTAGAGAGCCCACAAAATTTTAATAAAACACCTACATACAATAGTTTACAACCTGCAGACACAAACAAATGCAGTTTCATCCCATTAATCTGTAGAGACAGCCATGCTCCCATTCTCCTCACCTTTTACAAGATGCCCCTCCATTCTGCCAATTTTCACTCCTGTTTGAGGAGGAGGTGGGAGGATTATCGGGTGTACGCGTCATCTTATTTGCTTCCAGCAGTGATGGCTCTCCTTTCCTGTTTTGCCGTTCCACTAAGGGTCTCTGGCTGGAAAAACTTCTCTTGGACAGTTCCCTCTTCTCACCTGAGCCTGGTTCACTGTGACCAGAGTCTGACGGAATATCACCGTGTCCCTGAGGAGCTGCACCTCCACTTCCGCTCCTCTTCTCTCTCCAGTCTCCAAAGTCACTGTTGTCTGATCCTGTCTCCCACTCCTCTGCCTGCCCATGCTGACTAGAGCGTCCACCTGCATAGTGTCCACTTGGCCAGCTGTCATCCCCACTGCCTTTGGAGCGCCCAGGCCAGGGGGCCGCAAAGTCTCCATTTAAGTACTCATCACTTGTCCACTGGTTTGAGCCAGGTTCACGCTCTTGCCGCAGCCGACGGAAACGTGGAGGTTTGTCTTGACGAGGTGGGCGGCGTCGCCTTAAAACCTGCCTGTCAGGGTTATCATTGTCAAAGTAGTAGTCTCCTTCACGGTCCTCTGTGCCATTTTCCATGAAGGAGCCGGTGAATTTAGGGGTGTACTTGAGAGTCTCGCGGTCAACAGTGGGTCTGCGGGAGTAAGCAGTTTCAGCTCCAGGACCGTAACCATTTTCCTGCATGGGACCACCAGTGCTGTTGAACTGAGGTCCACGGCCTCTCCATGTGGAAATATCCCTAGAGCCACCAAAACTTCGACTGTAACTTCCAGTGGCATTCAGTCTGGGGGGCAACATGCGACCTCCGAAGCTCCTGCTGGCTTTGGCTTTTTCTCTGGAATCGGGGGCTGTTTGTTCATCTGTGTACACTTTGTTAGATCGCCAAGAGTCTCTGTCTGCTTTCCGAACTTCTCCAGACTCTGTGTAAATTTCACCATTCTCAGATCCCTTCTGGCGACGTCTCTTGGGTAGTTCCTCATATTCAGATGCCTCACTCAATGTTTCACTGACGTTCCGCCTTCGGGGCTTGCCCCTCTGGAACTCCTCCACCTTGACAAGGTCCCTTGGGGGGGCTCGACCTCTGACTGTCCGCTGAGGACCACTTCCACTGCTGCTGCTGTTATTGTTGTTATAAGCCCCTCTGAGATTGTCTCCACTTCGGCCACCTCGGGTTCCACCTCTAGAGCTGAACTCCCTGAAGCCTCGACTACGGCCTCTACCTGTTCCCCTCACAGCACTAAAGGCCTGTTCTTCATCAATGAAGATCCAGTTGTTGCGCCGTGGTACTTGTGGCTCACGAATTTCCTGGTTGTCTCTGGATGGCTGACTCTTGCCAGTGTCCCAGGCACTATCCTTTGGAGAGTCATCACTTTGGGTGCTCAGAGGCCTTTCTGTTTTAGTTGGAGCTGGAGACTGACGCTGCCTCTCTTCAGGCTGTTTCTCAACAACAGGTGAAGCTGAACGCCTGTTGCTTGCAGGCTGGTTATCCTTCTTTAAGTCATAAACATTTGTAAGGACTTCTTTCTCCAGGCGGTATGGGACAGGCTTCTCTTCAGGCTCAGGCTTAGGCTTCTCATTCTCCTTCTCTTCTACTTTAAGAGCCTTAAGAACAGGTTTCTTTATTGGCCCAGTTCTACGAGTCAAAGTTCGCCCACTGTTCTCAGATGGCTGGCTGACACTACTACTACAACTGGAACTGGGTTCAGACCACTGGTTTTGGACACTGTTGGGTCCTCCATCTTTCTTCTGACTGCCATCTCTTTTCCAAATGTCTTTGGAGCCATCTGATGTCTCATCATGAGAGTCTGTGCCATCTTTCAGATACTTATCTCTAGAGTCCTGTTTCAGGTATTCACCATCTGCATGATGCTGGGAGTGGTTTTGAGCGGTGGTTAGTAAGCCTTGTTCATGGTGTTGGTGCTCTCGGTCTGGTCCTCTGCTTGGGTATGTGTGATGAGGGAGATTATCTTGTGGTTGGTCCAAGCACTCATTGGCCTTATCTTCATAGGAGTCTTGCTGAGAGCAGGCCATGTCACTTCTGGGGAAAAATAGAATTTCAATAGGTAGGTCAGTGTCATTTTAATTTAAAAAAACAAAACAAACAAAAGAAAACTAACGTAAATGTAACATAAGAAGATTATCATTTGAAAACTCTCTTATTTCAAGCATTTACAGAATAACTAACCTGTCGTCCCGCTGGCTGCTGTTGGAATTTTCATGCTGCCTCTGGTAGGGTGGAGTGAAACTACGTAATGGGTACCCATCTTGGTTCCACATAGGACAGGGCTCAGTGGAAGGGGCTCTTCTCTCCTGGTGCATACTGGAATGGCAGCCTTCATCAGAGCCAGGACTATTCAGGTGGTCTTGGTGCATCATAGGTTTCATCATTCCTGCTGAGAACAATTACAAATTGGGGATTTTTTTAAAAAATTACATCATTTTATATGAAAGTCATCTGCTTTTAAAGTTGAAGTTATTTATATACTTGTTTTCTTCATGGTATCTACCTGAGGAGTGAACCGCACTGGGATAGTAGTCCACAGGAGATCTTCCCTGGGTCATACGGGGATCCATGAAGGGAGGCATCATCATCCAGCGAGGATCAAAGCCAAGGACATGTGGGGGATAGTAGCCCCGCTGGGTGTGGTTAGAGCCAGATGACGTAGGGTGACCTGACTGCTGCCAGTGCTGCATCTTGTATACTTGTTCCTGTGGAATGAAAGCAATGTAAGTAGATTATCTCAGATTAATGAATGTTAAATGAGTTAAGCAAATGCTTTCTATCCAATGAAATTCTAGAGGCTTTTTAATTCAAAGACAATTAGGTTTTAAATCCTTTAAATACATCTCAGTACCTCTCAAGTTTTCAACCTTGAGAAACATCCAGCCCTGTTCTCTCAAAGCAGCAACTACAACATTGAGGCACTCAACTACAATTAGGATTCCACAGGTTAGAAAACCTATTAACTTGTAGTCACCTGCTGGTGATGTGGTTGCTTTTGAAAGCGGGGAGGCATGGGTTTGGAGGCCTGGCGACCACTACAGTCTGAAGGGGAGGAGGGCTCCTGGCTTTCATCCTCACTTCCTCGGTAGGCAGAGAAGCCTGGTTCGTCACGGTAACTATGGACAGATGAGTTCTCAGGAGGGCACTCGCTTCCATCTGAAAATTATTTTAAACAAAATATTCTATTAGATTTTCCATAATCTCGAAATTTCATATGACATACTGGTTTCATATATTATTGGACATTGTTTTTTTTTTTTTACCTTTTATGCTGTATTGCCAGTTGTCATGGTGCGCTTTACTTTGATCCCGGATCGGGGACAGTGGGGCATCCTTTCCCTCTCCATCTTTTTGGTTTTCCTCTGACCGGGATGACTGTCTTTCAGTCTTCCCAAACTTCTCATCCAGCTTTTTTAGTTTTTCAGCACATGCAGCTAAACGTTCCTCCCGGGCTCGTCTCTCTTCTTCCTCTCGACGTCTGCGGGCCCTCTCAACAGCCTCAGACAGCTCAGCAGACACGTATTTGGCCCTGGCTGGAGCCTGAGAGTGACGCTGGTGATCTTCCTGTTCAGCTACTGGATCACCTTGGTTCTTCTGCTGTGGCTGGAGATGGAATGGACACAAGTTTAAGTGAGTGTGTGCAAATGTAGTAGAAAAAAAAAAATAGTACTGAACACTGAGGTGGCGCGGACATTCAAATATCTTGGTGTTCATCTAAGACAGGGGTGTCCAATCCTGGTCCTCGAGAGCTACTATCCTGAATGTTTGAGATGTTTCCCTTTTCCAGCACACCTGACTGTCATTATGAGGCTTCTGCAGAACTTGATGAGAAGATTATTATTTGAATCAGGTATGATGGAAGAGGGATACGTCTAAAAACATGCAGGATAGTGGCTCTTGAGGACCAGGACTGGACACCCCTGATCTAAGACAACAAGATAGACTGGTCCCTGAACACAGATGCATTTTGTTGACAGGGACAGAGTTGGCTATTTTTCCAGGGGTGGCTCACGTCTTTTGATGTTTGCTCTAAGATGCTGCACGTTTTACCAGTTGGTTGAAGCCAGTGCTCTCTTCTAAGCTGTTATCTGCTGGGAAAGCAGTACCAGACAAAAGGATGCAAAACGCCTGGACAAACTGGTTAAAAAAAGAGGGTTTTGTTTCTGGAGAGGCGCTGGAAACAATTGGGGAATGTGGTGGGGGGAATCTTGGAAAATCCAGATCATCCTCTTCATTTCACTCTGATAAACCAGATGAGCAGCTGCAGTGGACAACTAACCTCATTAAAATTTAGGACTGACATATAGAAGACCCTTCATGCCCACTGCCACCAGAATTTAAAACACCTCAGTCTGATGATTCATGAACTGGTGATTACTTGTTCATTAATTCTGCTTTTTGTTTGTCTTTCCTTCCTTCTTTTATTGAGCTGATGAAAAAAGTGATTTTCCCTCTGGGGATCAATAATCTGTTCATTTGTATCTGTTGTCATCTATACTATTTATAGGTTCACAAGATGTTGGATTAATCTCAATTGAACGAGAGAGAAATGGAAAACAAATTCAAACAAGGTCAATGCAAGGTACAACCTAGGAAAATCTTCAACTATTTTGTAAGTGGATGGTGAATGATAATAAACAAGAAAAGCACTCGGAGAGCGCAGACCTCCGCCAAGACAGGAACCCCCCCCCCCCCCGATCACCACCAAAATTTAATAATTTTTTCCTTGTGCCAGAAAATTTCATGAAAATCCATCCATAACTTTTTGAGTTCTCTTGCTAACAAACAAACATGCAAACACACAAAGGAAAGCGATCACAAAATCCCCTGGTGGAGGTAAAAAGTTAATTCCTCAAAGAAATTCTACATGGCATATAATTCAAATTTTTATATCAAAGCAACAGTACAGCAGGGCCAAAATCTGTTACTACTAGGTCTATCACATCCTTTTCTCTTGCCAAGCAAGTGGTATCCAAGTATAAAGTAATGACACACATATCACTATGGTTACAGCAAGGTCATTTGTCCCAATTCACAATGGCAGCCTGACTTGAGGGGGTTGTAGCTGCATACAATCAGTACTTTTCATACCGTCACCTGTGCAGTGTGATTTGAACACTCACTGGGGGATTTACAAAGTTAATGTGCTTAAATAGCAAGTTAATCTTAGAAAGGTAATCTCAAAAGAGCAGGATGAAAGTGGAAAAACACAATACCACAAGTAGTTACCTGGTTGTCCGTAGAGAGGTATCTACCACTGGCCTTCCTGGGAGGCTCATGGTGATGGTGTTGGTAGGGGTAACTGTCATCAGGGCTCTCCTGGGGGTAGGCGGCCTCACCTAGACTTAGGGAGGACTGGCAGTCACGCTGGTGTTCTTTCTCCCTTTCCCATTCAGTCCTACATGAAAAAACAATATTCAAACAATACAGCAGCCAAGCATTGAAAATAGTGTGATAATTTTCAAAAGCAATTTCAAACAAGTAACAGATAAGTGATCTCACCACATTTTGTTTTTGTCTCCGGGGGCGTGTTCTTCTTCATCATCACTGAATTTGAGCTTCTCACTATAATCAACTTCCTCATGAAGTCCTAAAAAATAAAACAAAAAACCTGTCAACAGTGATAGTCACTGACTATGAATAAATCATCATGTCTCCCAACCTCAAACAGCAGTTTATATAGCAGTCTGGAGACAACAGCTGTCATGCAGTGGCAGGACTGTCATTCTCCTTCCATCCACTACCTACATTAAAGAACAACCTCTGAGCTTTTTTTGTGTAGAATTTACATGTTCCTTGCATGTTGAACATGAGACACGTTTGCATGGGTTCTCTCTGGGTACTTTGGCTTCCTCCCACCGCCCAAAGACATGCACTAAAAGGTTAACTGGTTAATCTAAATTGCCCATCCATCCATCCATCCATCCATTTTCATTTGTTTATCTGGGGCCAGGTTGCAGAGGCAACAGTCTAAGCCCAGACATCTAATGTAGCTCCTCCAGGGGGATCCCGAGGTGTTCCCAGGCCAGCAGAGAGACAAAGTCTCCCCAGCACATCCTAGGTCTTCCCCGAGGCCTCCTCCCAGCAGGATATGCCCCAAACACCTTCCCAGGGAGGGGTCCAGGAGACAGTAACCCGAGCCACCTCAGCTGGCCCCTATCGATGTGGAAGAGCAGCGGCTCTACTCTGAGCTCCTCCCTGGTGACTGAGCTGCTCACCCTATCTCTAAGAGTGTGCCCAACCACCCTATGGAGGAAATTCATTTCAACCACTTGTATTTGGGATCTTGTCCTTTCGGTCAGGACCCAAAGCTCATGACCATAGGTGAGCGTAGGAACATAGATTGACCGGTAAATCGAGAGCTTCGCCTATCAGCTCAGCTACTTCTTTACCACAACAGACCGATACAATGGCCGCATCACTGCACCGATTCGCCTGTCAGTCTCACGTTATGTCCTTCCCTCACTCGTGAACAAGACTCCGAGATACTTGAACTCCTCCACTTGGGGCAAGGACACCCCACCGTCCCAGAGAGGGTAGACCACCTTTTTGCGGTTGAGAACCATGACCATCGGATTTGGAGGTGATCCTCTTCCCATTCGCTTTGCACTCAGCTGCAAACCACCCCAGTGCATGCTGAAGGTCCAGGTTTGATGAGGCCAACAGGACAACATGATCTGATAAATTGCCTGTAGGTGTGAATGTGAGAGTGATTGGTTGTTCCTCTTTAAACATCAGCCCTGCAATGAAGTGGTGACATTTCCAGGGTGTACCCCACCTTCACCTGATAACCAGCTGGAATAGGCTCCAGCACCCCCGTGATCTTCTCCAGGATAAAATGGTTCAGACGGCGAATGAATGAACCCGAGCTACAACTGCACCCCGAAAATGTAAGTTTTGACAAAGACACACTGGTTTGTATGAATTTAATTGTTTTACTAGCACTAAGTGCTTCCTCGAATACATGTTTCATCAAAACAACTTCTCTCCCATCACTATTTTACAAATGCACCGTTGCAGCATCCTGTACTCGGGCCAAGAACTAGCAAAACCAGAAATTTTTTATTGCCATTCCAGAATGATAGTCTATTTATGTGTATTAATACTAAAATTTCTATAAAAGACATAACCACAAGATAACAACAACTATGTGTTATGGAAACAGATTAAGCAATTTAGTATGCAAGTGTGCTTGTGTGGAACTGTAAGGAGTAGGGATGTATTCATCCATCTGATGAATACGCTATTCAGCTCAAGCCAGGCCCAATATATTCATCTCACTCCTACAAGTGTGTTACAATCATCTGTCTGTCCATCTGAATATGTTAAAGAACGTATTAATATGCTCTAAACAACCTGGACCTCATTCTATACATTCAGTGGGACTTAAAGCAGTCACAACTGAAATGAGCAAGCCTCATCTGAATACATTTTCAAGAATTTTGATGTGCGGAGGAAATGCAAACCATGCAGCTTACCAGGAATTCTTTTGTCAGGTAAATAAGTTCCTGGTTAAAGTTCCAGAGAATCTGGTGGAAAGGGGGCTGTTAGCTAAAATTTGTAGATGAATGGTTTAAAGCACTACTAACCAGCCCATCCGTCTTCGCAGTCATTGTCGAGCTCATCCAGATCTTTCAGGTCCTCTGGGTTGATGATGGCTGGCCGAAGCGGTCTGTCACCTGGCCTGCGAATGGGTTGAGATGAGAGTCGAGGTGGACCGCGAACAAAGCGGTTCTCTCTCCTCACATCGCCACTGGAATCACAGGAACAAAAAAAAAAAAAAAAACATTGCAAATGCCAGTCGTCAAAAATCTCTTGGTCAAACTGCTTGAAGAAAAAACGGGTTCTCACTGTGCATGTACTTACTTGACTAGATCAGGTTTGGCATAGCTCTGCCTGAAAGTGGGTTTAGTATCAAATCGGGCTGGGGCTGTAACAGTGGTAGGGGCGTGGTCTGTACCTGGGGCTTCACGTGTCTCTTTAGAGCACATCTGTAAATGGTAGGATGGGAAAGTGAACTACAATCAACAAACAAAAGAGTGTAAGCCATGTATGGCTGTAACCAAAAACTGCTGTAGGGTGTCTTGGAAGTTGTGTTTGTACTTCATTCCAAGTAGTAGTCTAAGTAAGTCCTGAGTCATATATACTTACAAATGCAGGTAACATGTCATGGTAGACAGCAGTTGAAGTGTGGTGGAGCTGGTACTGCAGAGCAGTAGGGACGGTTGTTCTGCGGACAGGCTGGGCAGGTCGCAGCGAAGGCTCCTTGGGATCCAGACTGGGTGTTTGAGCTGTGACTGTGGTGGAAGTGGTGGTGCCGGTGGCAGAAGGGGGGTGAGATGAGGCTGGGGGGGTACCAGTCTCACCCAGGGCAGTGAGCTTTCCCTCAGGATCTGCTGGCAGGCTGAGGGTCAGGGATGAAGGTTGAAGGTTCCTGCCACCACCTTCCCTCCAGCTCGTCACATCTTCAAATGAAGAGTTATTTACACATTTTTAGTTCATGTGAACAAGAAATCACAAATTGTATGTTACTCATTAAGGACTTAAAAAGGCCTTTTACCATCCATGAACAATGGGTTGTAAACACACTACCTTTACCTGCTACCTTCTGCCACTATGGAATTGGTTTCATTTGGTTTATCACATGATCTTTTACTTTCTTAGCAGTAATGGTAGCTCTTGACCAAAATCTTGCCAATTTGGTAATTAGCTTTCCAAATGTTATTTGCTGATCTATAGGAATATTAGCCAGCTCCTGAGCTGGCAGATGGTGCCTTACTCTGGGGGCGGAGGCTTGGTCCGGGCCCATACGACGGATCGAAGCCGCTTCTTTCCTTGCCAACCCTGTCCTGTTCTCCAGCTGCCTTCAGTGTGGGAAATTCCTCGTGAGAGAAGGGCTGAAGTCGGTTTGAGGCCCTTGAACCTGATGTTGTATGTTAGTAAGTGTAACAAAAAAACATTATTATGATTAATTAGAAAAATACAGTATACTGTGCTAACTGGTAAATGCACATCAGGTCAAAATAAGGGCTGTATGCCTCAGATATCTTGCCCTCAATTATAACAAATTCACAAATGTAGCAGTGACTCACCATCTTGCTCTACTCCCTTTCCATTTAGCTGGGCCCATTGCTTTGGTCCACCTGTGTTTGTGTTCTGTGGAAACAGAGAAAATCAAGGTCAGTCTCAAAGTTGTACCACTCTTTTTCTGCCAGACAATCTTCCTTAACCAACATCATACCTACATAAAGTATCAAACATTATTCATTCCTCAGCTACTTTGGAAGCAGACTTATCATTGTTCAAGGGCTTAACTTCAGAAAATGTCTGCTTTTTAACCTCTGCAAAGAGGGTAAGAAATTCTATAAAGACAGTATTGAAATCACTGTCTGGTCTGATTGACATAAACAAGATGTTTTTTTAAACTTTTTGATCACTGCAAATTTACACCACCCATAATCATATACACAGTATTTATATAAATATATATACTACACTAATACTAATATATATATATATATATATATATATATATATATATATATACACACACACCTCCTGGCTGGCTACTGGTGAGGGCTTCTGCAGATTGGAGACAGATTTCTGTAAAGCCAGCTGCGGCTGCAACTCCGGCAGCTGTGGTATTGATGCAATAGAACTGCAAGGACAGAAAAGGAAAACCATCAGCTCTATGGAATCTAAGAAGGAATCAAGAAAGAAGCTGATAAAAGATACATTCCCTCAGGGAGAACTGGACACAAGACACATTAACAGAGACCGACTGGATCCTCTAAATACAAAACCTAAATTCTACTTTAAAAGACTATTTTGTAAAAATCATCTGAGGATTATTACCAAGTTCAAGCCTGGCTGTTTATTGAGGCTATCCACTAAATATTTCAATAAAAGTCAACAGTGCTTTACATTTAGCCAAAACATTGTGATCAGAGTAGAACTGGATGTTATGACAGTATATATGTCCATCAAAGGAGATTTGGTCATTCCAGTAGTATCTGCTGTATACTTGAAGCACACAGCTAATCAGAAGTGGTTTCTCACTTGACTGTTCAATCAAGATTCCTCAGACAAAATCATGATTTGGGAAGCGGTAGAGCTTAGCATGTTAGAAACAAAACAACAAGGCAGTTTTCCAAAATAACAACCTGATTGAGAGTCTGGTTTCAACCAACTCTATGTGTAAAGTGTCATGAGACAACTTTTGTTATGACTTGGTGCTATATAAAATAAAATTGGATTGACTACACATGATCAAGTACTTAACAACTTCTCATGCTGCCACAATTAGTCGACAATGAAAATTAGTCGACGACCATTTTTTTAGTCAATGTGTAATTTTTCTATTGACTGCCTATTTATTTTTGGCCTCCTGTCTCAAACGCAGTAGGAACGGGATCTCCCTGTGACTGCTGCCAGAGACAAGCCCCAGGTGCTGTGGCTTCGTGGCCTGAAGCCACGGCACCCTGGGAATCCATGCCAATGCCTCGATATGCGCCTGCTCTCTCTTACTTTAGGCAGTAGGCTAGTTCAGAATCTGACTAATATGGCGTAACCTAATGGAAATGCAGATGCTTATGCTTAGATTGTTAATAGGCTACATAATGTTTTTGAACAGTTTATTTAATGAGTTTCCAACAAAAGTAGTAAGTGAAGGTTAAGGTGGAATCCCAGACATGATATTAGGAATAGGCTCTCCATGTCTACATCAGTAGCCTCATTGTGTATTTTTCTCCTCTCTTTTTGTCAGTTGTAGGTAGAGTAATCTGACTGAATTCATCCTTCCAATGAAGGACTGCATGCCACAACTTGCAACAGTACTCACTGACAGTGTCCTGAAAATGATTGAGAGATATGACACAATATTTGCACCACATATATTTGCACTGTGAAGCAAATGCTCACTGGAAGTCACTTTGCACTGGAAATTGCATAGGGCCTATTGTATTAATATTTTTTATATTGATTGCTAGCCACTTGAATCACGTTGTGCAAATTTTTTGGGGGGAGGATGTGGAAAACATTCCACTTTGTAATTTTTTGTTTGGTAATATTTAAGTTATTTATATTGTTTACATTTGTCATGGTACAGGTGACATTTTATGGTTTGGCCCTTGAGTTGCATTCAAAATAAAATGGACAACAAAAAAACAAAGACTTGATTTTTTTTTTTTTAATTAGTCGTTTACATTAGTAATTAGAAAATTAGTTGTTAGTGGCAGCACTGATGATTTCTTCATTCAATTTACAGAAATCTCGGTTACTTTAAGTGGATCATGACAGGACATTTTGGATATTTTGCCTGCTCCTAGATGGGGGTATCAGTTATGTGATAAAAATATTATCGTCTATTCTGTTAACTTTCTGCCAGCATTGCAGTAGGAGTCAATTACAGTGTTAAAACCGTTATACACTAGTAAGAATATTTGTAATAGTTCTACTTTCAACTAATGAGTAATGAAACAGAGCCAGGACCATGGACCTAAAGAAGTGGACTTCGTCCAGATCAAGGTGAGCTCATTTCATTTATTGCCGCGTTTCCACTACGTGGTACCAACTCGGCTCAACTCCATTCGTACTTTTGCGTTTCCATTACGAAAAAGGACCTGTAATCTGGTACCCAATATTAGTTTTTTGGTATCACCTCTGCCGAGGTTCCAAGACTGGGGAACAGATACTAAAACGTGACGTATAAACACTGCAGACCACTGATTGGTCAGAGAGTTGTCTCTGTGACCCACCGTTTTACAAAAACCAGATGCGGAAGTTTACAGTAAATGTAGCGGTAGGTTAATCCACATGATGACAGCCCGATAAAGTACACCATTCAGTAAGGAGATTCAGTCTTTGGTGACCGACATAAAATTCAGCATGAATTTGATGAGACAACACGCAACGAGCGAGTTTATCAGCGACTCTCTGAGCAGACGACACGGAAGCAATGTGCTGCATCGCTATACGTCCAGGTACTGTAAAGTCGGTAGTGTCCTGTAATAGAAACGGTCTCGAGGAATAGTATCTGGTACCCAAGTCGAGTTGAGCCAGTTCCACATAGTGGAACCACGGCATAAGTTGTATTAAACACTAGTTTGCACTTTAAGACCAATTACAAGAAGTTTTACAATGTTATCATGTCTAAAAAACAAGCACAATGCAGAAGAATTAAATGAGCTGCCGCCATGTTTTGAGTGTCAAACTGCCCAAAAAGAGTCAGTCAGTGGTAGGTAGTAAAGTGGAAATAATGCAAACATTATGAAAAATTACAAAATCATCAAGTTTAGCTCAAATAAACCCACTGAAGTGATATCATATTTATGATAGGCTGAGTGTGGCATGTGATGGCCTTCTGTTCTGACCTCTTTTGATCGGGTTGTTCCTGCTTGTTCGCCCATCCTGTACCGTCTTTGGGCACAATAATCACGTTGGGATCGTTTCCTTTGTTTTCAGATTTCAGGCTCGGCAGGTGAGCGGGTGGGGGCATACGCCGGGCTGCGGCCACTTTGCCAAGACTCTGTAAGCCATGTCGAGGAACTACTGGAGATGTAGAAAAACAGCAAACACAACATCTTTGTTGACAAAGATCTAAAAATTAAATTTGGTGGAAAATAATATAACATTAGGCAAACAGTGCTTACCTGTGTTTTTCTGAGTTTCTATTGATTTTCCCTTGTACTTGTCAAATAGGCTGAGTGAGGAATACTTGCTTTTCCCATCCTTGGACTTGGTTATTTGCCCCAAACGATCGGACATTGCGATGTAATGTCATCGAGTATGGAAATTTTCCCTTGCGCCTCTTCCCAGTGCCTTCTAAAAAGAAAAAAATTCTATCTTTAGTAATTGGCACAGAATGAGAAAATATTTTATCTTAGGTTGGAAAAGGCTTCATCTCTTTCTGTACCTACCTAGCCCACTTTCATAGACTTACTCAGAAACAGTTGAATGTTTGAGCCCAAGAAGAATACATCTTATAATGCCATATATTGATATTCTACAACTGTCTAAACCTCAAGATGCTGCTACAGCACCTTAAGTCACCCCCTTTGACATCACCTTGCACCAGCAATATTTCCAAAAAATCACAGTCAAGCATACTTAAATAGTGCCTTTAATACGTATCCAGCTCCATATAATAACCAAACATGACCTTTGACCTGACCTCATTTGAATACCATGTTGGAAAATACAGCAAAAATCATTAGGTTTCACTTTTAAAATCTAAAATAACATTCTTGCCCACCTTGTAGATTCTATTCCTTGAAATATATTAAACACACTATATTTATACATGAAATATATCAAACTTTAGAATCTATGAGGAGGGCAAGATTTTCAATTTTAAGGCAAACTAAGAAGGTTTAAAAAATATATACATTACATGAATGTAACATCCAAACTGATCATATAAACATGTCTGATTTCCAAATGTTTGTTATTATGATCATAAGTAAGCTATTTGTTGCTTAATAAACGTAACATCTACTTTTTGTTACCGTACATGGTCTTATTTCTTAGTACTACAGACAGTATCATGTTAAAAGGGATTACTTTAGGAAAAGCTTGATATTGCTGTTTTGCTTCGGCGACTGAGTCATGCATCACTGAACATGGTCAAAAATGATTTTCTAGACATAATTATGCATTTTACTGAGCCAGAACACCTATTTTTCAAATAAATCCAAAGTGGGCAAAACAGATAGCATACAAGAACATGCCCTTTTCCTCTTATTACCCTGAAACAGGAAATCAAAATGTACATAAAACTTAATTTTTGACATATCGCATTAATTAAAAGAAGAGAAAGTTTTGGCTTTGAGAAAAAAATATGACACAAATACATGATCGACCATTTTAATCACCAATCACTGTTAATATTCATCAGATTCACCTCAACTTTCCTAAAAGTAGTTACACAACAGCTCCTCTAACGTCACATTTCAGCTTTATTTTGGCATTTTTAAACTATGGCGGGTCATCTATCTTTGTATTTGGTCAGAGAAGAGAGACCTGTAAAAGAGAGCTGTGCATTTCCCCTGATATCTAACTTGGTACAGCTTTAACATAGTTATTAAAATTACAAGAAAAACAAGATACCATATTAGCAGTACATTCAAAATTGATCACCAGATCATTTTAAGGCTTTGACAACAACTAAGAATCATACACTGTACTGAAGGTAATTATATGAGGAACACAACTGCTAAAGTCTATGAAAACCTGTTGTCCTTGTGGCCAAAGAAATTGCAGCTCAGCAGCTAAAAATAAAAACCAAGTAAATATTTTCTGTCACACACCAAGAACAAGTTCAATGTTAATGGCTGTATTCTCAATTTAACAACTTTAGGGCCCTGACACCAAGGTCAAAGTCAGTAGTTTGACACTGCCTAGTTCATAAGCTATTACGAATTACACCCAGCCAAACCACAAACGCCTCTTTAGCATTCCAACCATCATAGAGAGTGTTGCTGGTCTTGTTCCGGCTCAAAACATGGCGGGTAACAACTGACCAATCAATTCCCTCCACACAGGAAAAGCCCCACTTTGTGCAGGAAAATCACTGTGGCCATAACACCATAGATCTGGCAACCACTACTGTCCACACTCCCATTCATAACTGATTGCACCTTGAAAAAGCAGGCTTAACTCAATGAAACTCTCTGCTCTTGAATTTAACTCTGCCTTAAGGTGTAGTTTTCCATTTTCCACCACATGCCCTTAAGCAACCTGAAATCCTGTCTGAGTGTAAAACACATGTTAGAGACATATTTTTTATGTATGATGTTCTAAAGTGTATAGATTTGTAGAATATCAAGTGTTTTGAGCTGCTCTGAGCCCCTTTGATCAGAGCCGATGATAAAGGCACACCATGTCCATTTAACAAACACATGTCTGACCTACTCATGCTATCCCGTGTTGTCTACTTTAATAAACCCTAATAATACCATATTACTCACTACCTTTAATACATGTTAGTTAGTATATGATTCCTGGTGGAAATAGTTAGGATAGGTCGACTGTACAACTGAGCCGAAACACTAAATCTTGGGTTTTATGTAAATGTATTTTTTCTGTTCTGAATAGCACAAAACTATCTTAACAACACAGCACACATTTCTCAGCTAGACTTGTTAAACCACTGCCTCAATCACCTGTATGACTTTATACCACATAATGGTATTTGCTGGTTGAAGCATTATTTCTTACACATATCAATATATTAATGTAGACTGAGACACATATTTTCCACAGATGCTTTGTGTCTTATAGAGACCACAGTTAAACAGAAGCTATGGACTCACACCTTCTGTAACAGAATATGTATAGTTCATGTGTAGGAAACACATTTCAGCATGTCTACAACAAATCAACAAACCTGCAGTCTTACACAGGCCACACTTGACAAACTAATACACAAAAGGCATGGAAATAAACATAATTGCACAAGAGCATGTCAAGAGGAAAATGTCAAATCGAAGATAGTTAACAGCTGATCCAGTTAAGTGTTTAAGGACACACATTTGACAGTCCTGGATGACAAATTTTTTCACTGCTTCCGTACAGTGGGCAGTATTTAAGGCCATCAAATCAGCTCCAGTGTAGTGGTGTAATATGTTTTTTAAAAGTGCACATTTATATTCTTGATGGTTACTTTCACACAATATACCACTGACACAGAGGGGTGTAAAACTGTTAAAACCATGAAGCAAAATCCTTATAATCTGCTCCCTCTTCCCCTAGGTAGGTCCAGATACTTAAAGCCTTATGAGTTTCTATGTTTTACAATTAATCTATTGAGATAATATCGTTGTTGTGCCGAATACCAGACATTTTGCAAACTGGAGGCCGCTCGGTCATAACGCAGCTAAGGCGTTTCACTGTTACTCCAAAACAAGTATAATTCAATCACTTCCTTCGATTCAATTGTTTATTGAGTGGATCAAGTCATTCCATGAAAGTCTAATGAATTCAAATCGCTTTCTCTGCTTTATATTAAGACCACATTAGGGTCCGACAAAAAGAAGCTATCGAAAACGCAATGGTACTCTACATCAAACGTTTCTAAAGTCAGTTTATTACTTTGATCAGATCACTGTGGTAAAAATATTACTGTACTAAATCACCGACATAACACACAGTCCCTGTGTGTATGATAATGTCTGACCCGTGTCATTAGCTGTTAATTGTAGGTACCGTTAGGTTGCATCCTCGCATGCTAACGAGCGCTAATGCTAATTCCAGCACATGAAAATGACACCAGCCAGGTCGACGAACAACAACAACAAAGGCTAATTCCAGTCTTTTATTAACTAAAACAAAAACTGGCATAATCAGACAGTGTATTACGCGTATTTCCCTCGTCTCCCGGAGTTTTTCTACGTGTTTTAAAGTATTTCTTGAACACCAAAGCGTTAACACAGCCACTTGGTGTAGCTAGCTAGCCGACAACCACCGCTAGCAGAAAGTGTTATTAGTTTAGCTAAGGGAAAATGGCTATGTAAACAGCAAGAGCTAGTGGACATCACTTCATAAACTAATATATTATCGTGCCTATTGCAATTTAGATTGTAAAGACATGTACACTCAATAGGTATTTGATATAGTGTAATGACCCCAAACCTGAGATTTAACTTAGCGTTTACCTAGCTTCGGCTGTTAACGCAGCTATAGCTTGTTCAAAACTACCGAGATGACAAATCCGTTAAACTTACAACCCAGTCTATCCAAAACCAACCCAACAGGCCCGGGGAGTCCGGTGTCTTTATTTTGTGCTTGACACTACAAAAGAAAGTGTGCTTTGAGGAAATATCTCACTCAACCCGTGTGCTAATATTTTCAGCCTTACTTGGCTTTTAGTAAGGTCTGAAGACAGCGATGGGAATGTAGGACAAGGCGATTAAAAATGGCTGCTGCCCAGAACAAAGCAACAATAAAACGGAGCAGAGAAGAAGACAGGCAGAAACAAGATTTTTACACCATCAACCACATCCGTAACTCACCGATTCAACGACTTAGTGTACCTTCTGATCAGTGATATAGATATATTTCCACAAAATATTGTCTACTCAAAGGATGGATGGCGATTGTGAAACCCACTCTTCATAGGTTGAACCGACCGCTGTGTTGTTGCTGGGTCCTACCCGGCCTGAGAATGAACAGAGCAGAGTGGAGGCTGGAGCGGCTCGGCGGACAGCGTCATGACGTCAATGACAGAGGTCTGACGGACAGAAGAGGAAAGCACCATGAGGCGCCCCCCACTGGTGAAACCCAGTACTACAGAAATTTACACAGTGCATGGATGTGAGATTACATTAGTCCAGAGTTTCTCAAACTGTGGGGCGGGCCCCCCAGGGGAGGCGTGAAGACTTGCCAAGGGGGGCACGGAATCACTCCTGGCTGTTTTTTTTTTTCTCTTCAGGTTAGCACATGTAGCAGGTAGAACTAATGTTTTAGCTCTGGAGCACCCTGGGCTCATTTTAGGGATGCACAACAAACAAATCTACTGCCATGGTGATCTGTCGCTAGACTAGAAAAAGAGTTTAGGTTTGGAGAATGGATAAGGATTTTACTGCACTGTTTCTGTTTTTGCATAGTTTATACAGTTTGCACTTTAATGTTCTGAGATGTGCAATGTAAATGGGCTCATCGCAGCCACTGATATTGTTAAAATCTTTGTTACCAAAATTAGTTTGTTGTTCTAAAAAAAAAGTTACCCTGTCATATTTGTAAGATAATTGTACATTTCCTGTTTTTATTTGGAAAAATATTGCCTCAGGGAGCAGTCTTGTTGAGTTTATTTGTATTATTCAAGCAAAAATCTAAGTTATTTTTAATTTGCGCAACAAGCTGGGATAGGCTCCAAGTGAGCCCCGTGACCCTAGTGAGGATAAAGCGGGTTCAGAAAATGAATGAATGAAAGAAGTGAAATGCAGCTTCACCCTGTTTAGTCCTATAAATATAACCTATAAATAATGACAACTCCAAATTTTTGTCTTTGTTTTAATGCAAAAAAACCCCAAGCCCAGCCACATCTACATGATCAGTGAATTCAGTATAGGAAAAAACATGATTTTTACTGAGATAACGCAAAATACAAAGGGTAATATTGCAATAAATCAGTGGTTTCCAACCTTTTTTGCCTTGTGACCCCATTTTAACATCACAAATTTCTGGCGACCCCAGACATTCAAAATTGTGACTTTTTTTTTTTGGCTAAAATTAATTTGTTGTTGATCATGTAATAGTTTGCTATACGATGTTGCAAATAAACATTAATTTTAGATGACATTTGGTCTATATAATGAATATTATTATGGACGGAGGCAGAAAAGCCAGGTGTAGATTACTGTACAAAGGGAGAATTTGATTTTCCTTGGTCAGGATATGTACAGTCAGTCCAGCTGGTATTTACAAGGCTGACAATTAATACTGATCAAACAATAACTCAAACTATGAATTATGAAAGAGCTGCAGCATCTGAAACCGACCACAATGAACATTTGACGGATAAACAGTACCACAGTGCTTCAGTTTCAGCTTCACAGTTTGTCATGTCTTTTATGTGTTGGGATTGTATAGAACAAAAAGCTTCCATCCATCCAGCTTTCATCAAACTACATCTAGATCAGGGGTCTCAAACTCATTTTCTTTCAGGGGCCACATTCAGCCCAATTTGATCTGAAGTGGGCTGCATCAGTAAAATAACATAATAACCTATAAATAATGACAATTCCAAATTTTTGTCTTTGTTTTAATGCAAAAAAAACCAAACAAACATTAAATTATGAAAATACTTACTTTTATAAACTATCCGAACAAAAAAGATGTGAATAACCTAAAAAAAAAAAATTTTTTTTAGAAAAAAATAAGTGCAATTTTAACAATATTATGCCTCAACTTAATCATATATGTGCATTATGGATCAGATCAAAAAAGACACTGAACACTTAATAACAGGCAGAAAATTGTTAAAATTGTGCTTAATTTTCTTTAAAAATTTCAGATTATTCACATTTTATTGTTAAATGATAGTTTGTAAATGTAAATATTTTCATAATTTAATGTTATTTTTTACACTAAAACAAAAACAAAAATTTGAAGTTGTCATTATTCATAGTCATGATGTAATATTATTTTTTTCACATCAAACTGAGAGGAAAATATGGAGCCATTATTTTCTGTAGGTTATTATGCTGTTATTGTTTTACTGTAGATCATATTGGTCTGTATGTGGAACCTGAACTAAAACGAGTTCCACAGCCTTGACTGTGGAAGTTTTACACTTTGCAAATTCATCCAATGGGCCGCATTGGAACCTTTGGCCCCCGGGCCGCATGTTTGAGACCCCTGGTTTAAAGTTTTTTTAAGCCATGATCTGTGTGGGGTATGGGGCAAAAAGTATGGGAAATAGATAGGCTGGTCTTAACCTCCTCCTACTGGTGAAAATAAAAAAGAGTTAAGGTGAATATCCCCACTTACTTTTTCCTTTTACTTTTTTTTTTAATTCTTAGGTCCAGAATCAACAAAGTAAACAACATTAGCACTTGATGTTAACCTGTGTGTAGCTCACAGTGTCTACACATCCTCAGCTTGGAAATGGTGCCGTCATCCGTTGAAAATATATACATTTCTGAACAGGAGTGAGCCTCTGTTCAGTCATCCTACCAACACATCTGTTCAGTGCTAAGAAAATACAGTAGGCATAAGAAGAGCATGACATTTCATGTCTTCTGTGGTGTTATACAGTGCCTTTATAAGTAGCATATAAAAAAACAAGTAAAAATGCTGACATTTCAGGGGGGAAATGGGAGCCCGATACTTTTTTTTATGGTTTGTGGTTGGTTTTCTGTATAATGAATCCTCTCATGGCTGTTGTTGCTGTTGGCGTTATCAGTGACTCATTTCCTTTGTGTTACATTTATATCAATTACACCAACAATGAGTGTCATTCTGTTTTTTGCAGTGAAACTATGGTGATTGAATCAACACTTGGATGGACTGATTGACTGACTGATTGATTGACTGATCAGTACTTCGTGTCAATTAGAGGTCTACTGGCATGGATGTTTTAAGGCTTTTTAGTAAATAAAAGGGGAAAAGATGATTTATCTAATCGTAATTTGAAAATTCAACAGTTTGAAATTATCTCGATTTTGTTAGAAACTGGAGAACAGTTGAAGTGAAAATCAATGTAATTAACACATGAATAAACTTGGATCACTGAACTTAGTACTGTTTATTGAATAATTATTTAATGAATATATTATTTACTGCATGTGGATCTAAATATAAATCAAACTGTTAAAAGGTATTGGCGGTTCTAATTGCTATTTTATTTTATTTATTTATTTTGAGGCATAATTTTCCTTCAAACTCACCTATTCTACATCAGATCTGCCAAAACTGTCCTATTTATATGATAACCTGATTATCTGTGGTATCAATAGTATTGATTGGACACTTTAGATATCGACCAGTTTGTCCCACCATCAAAACAAATTCACCACCATTTAAATGATATCAGTGATGAGCTTATATGAAAGACTGTAACACAGATCACATCCGATTGTTTATTTCTTATTTTTGTTTTCTTGATCAGTTGCACCAAGCAGGAAAAGAACACACAATACACCAGTTTATGAAAAAAAAAATCACTGTGTTAAAGACTTTAACACACAGCAGCTAGTATTACAGACTAAATTATATGTATGTGGGACATCTTATGTGGATTCCAAGACATTTATACTTAACTGAAATTATATAATAGGTGAAAACTAGATGTAAAAACACACAGTATATGTCAGTGCCATCATATGTCCATTTATTTGACCACATTAAAGCACAGAAAAAAAAAACAGGATGTGTGTGTTGCATTAACATGTCATATTTTAAGTATAGACTATGTAGAGGGAAACTAGATGACAGCACTGAAAACACACTTCATGCAGTTTTTATGTTTTTGATGCTTTTGATACTTTTGATACTTCTGATGCTCATCCACAGTTCCGGTTCAGGGCTTTAATCTACAAAACAGAACATCAAGGGCCCAACAGTGGAAGAACAGACTCCAAATGGATCCTCTACAAGGGGAACATATTTATTTCCTCAAAAAGCTCCTGAACTCTTTTGGACTCCAACTTTCCAAACACTAAAATCTCTCCCAGATGAGACATTTCTAGATTAAATGTGTTAGATTTCTTTTAACTGTGCATTTTAATAACTTTTAATTATACCTTTTATGCAGGAAACTGGAACGATTGCCTCTGATCATATGACTGCTGTTAACGCTGATCAATTCATTATGGTTTGTGTTGTTTCTGTTTCTGCTGCCGACTCAGACCTTATCTGAACTTCAACACTGTCCATTTGTTTTATAGAGACGATGATCATTTCTAAGCAATCGAGACACTGCATAATCGACCGCAAGAATGAGTAACGTTAATTTCTGTGCAGTCAGTCTGATCTTGTTCTACATAAAAATGATCAGAGTTTATTTTCTTTTTGTTTAATTTACTCAAAACCTGATTTAAATGAAAATACAGAGACTTAGGAAAAGACTGGTGTCAACAGAACTGTGTGTTTTATTGCACAATTTCCAAAATCCTGGAAATTCTAGTCGCTACCAGAGGTCCTTTTAGGCTCTGATCATAAATAAAGTTGCAGGAGCTGAAATATTTACACTGTTATAGTTGGAAATTTTTTATACTACTTTATATCTTTAAATTTTTTTTACCTTGTAATACAGTATACCTCTATTTGCAAATATGTCTATTGCACACTATTATAGATAGATAGATAGATAGATAGATAGATAGATAGATAGATAGATAGATAGATAGATAGATAGATAGATAGATAGATAGATAGATAGATAGATAGATAGATAGATAGATAGATAGATAGATAGATAGATAGATAGATATCAGAGGAAAATGACAGAATCAGAATTAAATTAACTCTTCGGTCCCAGGGCAGTTGTTCTACAGCTGTGGGTAGAATTCATATTACTAGTCAGTCCATTTCAGTTAAAATATGAAAGAAATGTAGAGATTTTTTTTTCCCAAAATAATAATGTTTTGATTTGTTGTAAAGGTAACTCATCAAACTGAGCAGATGTGGAGTTTGTTTCACATTTAAGCTTTTCACTGGTCCCTTATCTAAAGTCAAACTTTTATTATAGACGTAGAAACAGTAAAGGCTACAAATGAATGTATACAACATAAATTAAGAATGTAAATACAAATGTGAAAATAAATACGCCACGTTCCAAATATATGCCTGTGTCTAATCTTATATTTCATAATAATCAAATACAATAATGATTTTTAATGGTTTTTATTATTAAAAAAAAAAAAAAACAGCAGAAAGATGTAAATTTAGTAATGAAACATATGTGGTATGTTAATAAAATCTTTGATTATTATTATGGTTCATCACACTGAACAAACACCTCACTCCGTTACTCTTTTGGATTCTCACTCCTTTACCATGACTTAATGTCTTTTAAAACTAAAATAAAAATGATATCAATTTAATTTTTGAATGTAATGTACTCTCATATATTAAGAAAAGTGTGGTATGCTAAATATTTACACTTTCCTTGAGGAACAGCACTTTTTGGTATTTTTTTCAAACCTTGAACAGCTACTGTATATTTTTCCTCACTCCCTTACTTTGTCAATGATGATAAATTCAGGTTTTTATTAAATATTTGGTTATTATTCCTTAATGGCATTTTAAGTAGCCTACTTGCTTAGACCTATAATTTGAGCTATTATGGTTGCTGCTAAATTGATTTTTTAAAACAGATATGGAATGATTAGTATTGCTGCACAATGCTTTCTCACTCCGTTACTCACTTGGCCAGGCCCTACTGTCAAATATTCACTCTTACAACTAAGTACACAAATTGGGAATTTCTTTGTATAGCTATAACAGCTAATTTTGTCATCTACATCTGACCTAATTGTTGATGACAAATATGAATTCATTTTTTAAGAAATGTCAGGTTGTCATGATGTCACTATGTTTTCAGGTGAAAAAGACAGAAACTATGAATTATTTTCAATATACTACGTGCAGAGTAGAGGGGATGGAAGTTTTACTGGACTGTTTATTCTGCAGCTTTATAGTTGTACTTAGCTGCTTTTATTTGACAGCTTTAGAGCTGAGGTATAGTGTTTACTGTTGGCTATTTAGATATAACTGTATTTTAAATTATTTATATTTGTTCATGACAGCAGACAAATGTTATCTTTTAATGTGTTTTTTAAAAAACATCTTCCCTCCCCATCATGTCTGATAAGTTTTTTTAATATTTAAATTTTGTCCCAGCTTTACTGATAAAATGAAACAGTCAATGTACTCTAATAATTTAAGATCTAGTGGAGACAGGGCCAGTTCTACAGTCAAAATGAGGACTAAACTAATTCACTCATATTTTGTATTCATTTATCAGACCTGAGCGAAGTTATGTTTAATGGGGCTGCTCTAGTTTGAACCTAACTGTGGCCAGACAAAGGTTAGAATCACTAGAACCAAAAGCCCACAGGTCAAAGGTCAACTCCACTGTGTCTCAGAGCGGTCTCTAACTAGCTCTATGTCAGTTGAACATATAAGTTGTCCTTTAAAAGTATAAAATTAACCTTCAAAATGTTGGAAAACAGGCATTTGTGTAAGTGTTCATAATGTTAGTTTTGAATTCAGTTTGGATTTTGTTCAGTACTTGTTTTTCAAGGAATTGGCTAAATTGAATTATGTTTTTAATCTTAAATTTGTTTAATGAGGGTGTGAATTTTTAAGTGGTGAAGAAATCCTAAATGCGGTGTAGGCCAAAGAGAAAAAGTTCCTTCAGCTTTCATGCCAGACAGAGTTTTATCAAGAAAGAAATTCACATGTGGATGGAAGACCACCAGAAAAATAATCACAATCAGCAGTACATGAAATATTACACTGAAGCCATTTGTTGATCATTAAAATTACAATGTTTACTTAAACCCCACCTTCTACCATATTACCTGCCTGTTGTGGTTCCAAACTGACAAAACAGGAAATGGGAAAATCTAACTGGCTGTTTAATAAGACAAGTCCAGATTGTTCAGTCTTGGTTTGGCAGTATGGGGTGTGTGGGTTTGACAGGTTTAGAAGAGTATTCATGTGCCCTGTTATGTAAATCATAAAATATGAAGACATTGTCCATATAATTATGGATGATATATTGATACTGTGTATTGGAAATATCTCTTTTTAAAAAAAAAATTTTTTATAACTTTTATTAGGTCATATGGTCCAATTGGAGCCTTGTGAGTGGAGCAACCTGATATGACAGCCAAGTCCTCCCTTTGGGAAGTGAAGTGTCCTTCTCTGAGCTGTGGGATGAGCTGGTCTTTTTCCAAGGAGTTCAACCCAACACAATGACGTCATCTAAGATAAATGGTTATATTTTTGCTTTACAGTTAAGCAAGAAATAATTGTTTGAGGCAAGAGTGCCTCGTATTCTATACCCAAAGCATTGTAAGGTCTCTTCTATAGTCATATTTCAATTGTTGGTGTTGAGCAGCGAAAGTCTTTGGTATTTTACCGTATGTCCAGTGTTTCTGAATGAAGGCATTGTCTGTTTTGATTGGTGTAGTCAGGTCCATTGACATTTCCAGGTTATATGCTTGTTTAAATCCAGGTTAGCTATAATTCTGTCATCCAGGGGCAATCAGTTGTGGTTAAGGTTTAGGCTTGTGTATCTGGGCAGTAGCTAGACTGTGTATATTAGTCTGCAATGGAAACGTAAGGCAACTCCTTCCCTCCACTAACCTGAGTGTAGACCCTTGTGGAAGTGGTATTAACCCTTAGGTACTCCTCAGGCATTTCTGAAAATATTTTTGTAAATCTGGTGATCAGTTTGGCTGTGTTGCAGCTTTTGGCATGAAACCTGGCTAGAATTTTTCTTTTTTACTTATATGTATGAAATCCAGTGTCTTTTAATCTTATATGTGTTGTATACTCCTATGATGCATGTTACCCTCTGGTTACATTTTTGGCAAAAATGGCACACACACACACACACACACACACACACACACAAAAAAAAAAAAAAAAAACCTGCAAAAAAAATCATCATACATCAATTAAAAATAAATAAATAAATAAATAAATAAATAAATAAATAAAACAAAGCTACATTCAAACATTTTCAGGATTCTAACCCTTTTAATGCCAGTTTAGTTATTTGAATTGTGCATGAATAATTACAAAAAAACACATAAACTTGAATATTTTCCATATAATAAACAATAGGCAGATAAATAATTGGTGGTGATTAGAGACTTGGGAAAGTTAAAGATTAGCAACAAAACTGATTGAACTGCAATAATATTTTTTCTGTAGGACATAAAGCTGCATTGACTTCCATTTTAACCACATTTTGTTAATCTCACTGCCATTACACTTTATAATTGTACTTTTCCTGTTAACATTTTATTACAAGAAAACCAATGACATTTTCCTATTATAACCTGATGCATGAAATTTTTGAATTTTTTTTTTTTTAGTTATATTATGGGGCCATATGACCACTACGGTGGCCCACATGTGATTTTTATGTATTTAAGTTCATTTTTTAATTACCATCTGATTCATCAGTGTGAAGATTTATTGTGCGAACTGTAACATCTTTGAAAGCTGTGTAAGTGGTGTAAGACTTTTGACCAAGGTAAGTTATATTTGGGCCCTGGTTGGGACCAAGTTGACAGTCTATAGCAACAATGGCTTTCTTTGTGTTGAGGGCACCCACTTTTTTAGTCACTGAGTGTTGTAAGTCTTGAACTATATAAGTCTTTGTTCATACCCAGGTCACCCGCTGTGTTGGTGTTCCCTGGTGAAAAGCATAAGAAGTCTCGAGCAGTGTAAGTCTTTGTGACCTGAACGCAGGGTGTTCCCCAGCCCAATGCATTGTCAGTGTTGAGCAGTCTAAGTCTCTGGTGTCCTATAAAATGTCAGGTTTTTGTAATTAAAAGCATTGTCTTTTTCAAGTAGTTTGGTTTTTTTTAGAGTTCTGTGATATGGACCTATTCCAGTAATTTTCAAGTAAACATTTATTTACATGCAGGACGGCTGTCATTGTTTTTGTACAGAGACAATCGGTGGTGTTTAAGCTTTGGTTTGTGTGTGTGGGCAGTGGCCAGAGTTTATAGACTGTGTTGACCGTGACAGTCTCGTGGCTTAAAGAATTGCCTCTTTAAATAGTGTGGGGTGTATATTTAGGACTTTCTTAGGTGACCCTGATCCATCTTCTGTGTCTTGCAGTGTGTTTCGTCCTTTCTCTTTTTGCTTTTCTTTCCAGGTGTTTCTGGTTCCGGAGGTGGACATTCCTGATACGTGGTTCTGGACCCCTACTGTCTCGGCGTTTAACTGGTCATCCAGAGTCTGCAGTCTTTGCTTCTCTCTGTCCTTTTCCTTATTCTCTCTTCTGTCCACTCACCCCAACCATTTGAGGCAGATGGCCGCCTACCAAGAGCTCAATTCCACCAACACTTAAGTGGCTGAAAATGTTACAGTGATCCCCCTGAAATAGGCTAAAAATCACACTAATACCAAAAAGACTTAAAAGTTTTCCTGATATTTTAATAAAGTCAAACAGATCAGTGTGAGCTGAATTCCTCAGACAGCTTTCAAGGTTTTTAACATAGTATTTTGCAGGGTCTTAACAGATGTGTGTGAAATATGCAAGAAATATACAGGAAAGACACGAGCAGTATTGAAACACACAAAATCCCACATAACTTTTACATTTTTTATCTGAAATATATGACCATGCACATGCATTTCTCAGTTTTTTAGTAATATACTCAACAACTGGAATATCCTGCAAACATTTAAAAAGCAGTAAAACAAACAATGATTATTTTAATTGTCGATTCATTTTATTAATTTGTGGGGGTTTGATTCCTGGAATTTGTGATGTCGATTTGTTTTAGCCCTTATGTAGATTTTCTATTTGTTTTAATGCCATGTGATCTATCCGTCCTACCTTCACCACTGGTCTAAATGTATTGTCCATACTATTAGTAGAAAAGACACTTGTCAAGGACAGGTCTGACTTTAACAACAGAGTGTTAAGAACACACAAGGCTTGGACCCAAATGCACGAGACTGACACAGAGCAACTTAGTTTGAGTATTTATTTACTCAAAATATTGAAACAACAAAAAATGTCTTCACAACAGTTGAATCAAGAATTTAACATAAAAAAATCTTCTCAATCGAGGTATCAAAAATTCTAACAAAAAAAATCTTCACAAAAGTGGTTTCAAAAAGTTAACAAAAAGATCTTCTCAAATGTGGTATCAAAAATTTAACACAAAAATCTTCTCGGCTGAGGTATCAAAAAATATAACAAAAAAATATCTACAAATGTGGACTCAGAAGACCTACAAAGTGTAACAAACAGCACAGAGGACCAGGAGAAGGTCAAGGGAGATCCAGACATGACACAGCATGAGAGACACACTGACAACAGACACAAGGAGAAGACGGTATATAAAGGGTAGAGCGGTATTGAGCCCCAGGTGCAGACAATCAGGGAAATCAGGGAGGACACAGACAAGACAGACACAGTGCACACAAACAAACAAAACCCCTCACCAAAATAAAACAGGAAATGAACAAAACCAATTAACATGAATTACTAGCACCGCTGAGGGTGGTGCGTCACGCAGTCGTAGAAATATGAGTGTGTTTGATGAATAGATGGTGAAATTTACACATAAAAAAATACATGGCTGAAAACACATAATGTGCATTTTTATTTGAATCTAATTTTTTATTTTAAAATAGTGGTGCATGTACATGTGTCCTTCTGTTTATATGTGGTTATAGTGCAGCTGAAAACTAACTTGGATACTGCGCCTCACCAAAAAGTAATTTCACCAGCTGCCACTGTATTATAGTATTATTCTCTGTAATTTGTTGTTTTCAGTGAAAATCAGGTATTTTCCTATATTTAATTTACAGATCATGTAGATGTTCATAAAACCTCAGAGTAAAGTTAACCTCCTAAGACCCAGCTATGGGTTTTCTGTCCACATTTGTCTACAAGAATTTCACAGCTTTATACCAAAAAAAAAAAAAAACTGTCCAAAGCAAAGGACATTACAAAATGCATCTGAAAAAAACTGTTGCATCATCATGTTTTCAATATAGGCAATTATTTAATATTTTAAAAGCCAAAACTTGTACTTTCTTGGGTTATAATAATATAAGGGTTATAATACCAACGTTTTTTAAAAATGAAAAAGTGTGTTATTTTGAGCGTTTTTTGACACAAAATTTTAAAAAAAAATTGTTGTGAATTGTCTTAATCTCTGCAGGTTTATCCCATTAATTTTATAAGAGTCATTTCATGCCAACTCTTTGTATTCTTGTAATACTTGATGTTGTTAGAACTTCAGAAAAGAATAGAGAAATAACACGTCTAATGAACTAAGACTAATCTTTTGTCCAGACACAAAGCCCATCACATCAGTGTACGCGCAAATTTAACCCAATGAAAAAGCAGCTTAGTACAAAACTGTAAAAATCAACATAGTGGATACCATCCTAAAAGCACTGATAGTGTTATTATCTTAGCACATTTCAGAAAGTGATTAAATAATAGAGCAATAAAACATGAATTGTTGAACTTAAAAACTTAGATTATCATTGATTAAAAAAATATTCATTTGATTCCATCAGCAAAATGTTTCAACCCATAAAGACCCTGTGCTACTTTTGTGGCTGATCCCAAATGAACTTTTCTCTGTAATTAACCTTTTTTAAGTGATTTATTACCATTTGTTTTACTATCATTAATAATATTATAGTTGTATTTGGCATTTTTCAGTATAAATCAGGTATTTCCTGATATTTAATTAACAGATGATGTAGATGTTCATGAAAACCGAGAGTAAATTCAAAGGTTATTATATCAAAACAGAGAAAACTGAAGAAAGGCCTCAGAGTTCACGCTTATCGTTGTCTTTTATCTGCTTCAGTTGGATGGACAGATCTTTTTACATGCAGAATAAAACTCTGGTATTTTATTTATGAACGTTTTCAGGTCTTCTTCCATCATATTTAATGATCTACATCTGTTAGAATGATGTTAATAATTACAATCTCCGGTCCCAGGATCTGTTATTTCTACATGTTCCAAAAGTCAGAACACGACTGCAAAGAAAGCTTTTAAATGTTCTGGTTCTACTGTCTGGAACAACCTACAGAAGGAGCTCAAACTGAAGGAACTGGTCTCTGTAAATACATTCAAAGTCATTTTAAATGAATGGAAAAGGGATAAATGTGGATGAAAGTGTTTTTCTAATTGATTGAAACAGGTTCTGCTTTGTGACGCTTTTTAAGGGACATTGTTTTATACTTTTGGTAATTTGTAAATTATTGATGGTGTTTTATATGTATGTTTTTAGTTTAGTGTTTTATGAATAGTTTTAGAACTGATTTTTACTATGTATTTTATGTACATTTGTATTAGTGTGGATGTATGGATATGGACATATCTGTTGTCTGTAACTTCTGCTGCTGTTGTCTTGGCAAGGACACTTTTGCAAAAGAGATTTTTAATCTCAACGAGTCTCATTTCCTTGTTAAATAAAGGTGAATAAAAGAGAAAATTAATTTCTAATCAAAAACAAAACTTGTCACAATATGTGTCAACTAAGTCTGTGAGCGTGTGCAGAGCAGCAGAAATAAAAGTCTATTATTTCAAACACAACCTCATACCAAATTCTGAAACGACTGTTACAGCTACAATAACAGTGTTTCCCTCTTTCTGTAGGTGATGTTAAATATTATTTAACATGGGTGGTAACTCTGTACCTATCTTTAAATTCTCTCATGCATAACATTACTGTCCATGATTGCGCTGAAGCAATTTTCAGCCTTGATGAAACTGTCCGCCCCCAACCATCATATTAATCATGGCAGATATATAACAAAACCAAAGTTATTTCTTCAGTTGCTGTTGTGATTGCTAATGTGTTCTTCTGCTGAGTGTTTGTCTTTATTGTATTGAAACAATCATTACTTTAGACTTTTTCTACTTTAAGAAACTTCTGTTTTTGAATAGAAAACAGATATTTTATGGTGCAAGTTTTATTGAAAGATGAAAGCGGCTGCCAAACTACAGCAAACAATGTCCAAAAGGAAAGATCAAGAGAAACCATGTGTTTTTGGACTGACCACCAGTGCATTTTCAGATCCTATTTACTAAAAACACCATACTGGATATACGTGTAAAAAAAAAAAAAAAAAAATCCCCCATAATTTTTTTACTCCCCGGCCAGTGACTGGTGAACAGTTCAGTTCAATTTATTCACCAATAAATAATGTTTAAAGTCAGTGTTAAAAATACATAGGAGATTTGTGAAATGATGCTCAGAGAAGCTAAAGGCACCAAGACAACAAGTGAAATATCGAGGAAAGACAACTACAGCTAACCAGCAGTGATGGGTGCGTTTATGTTAAATGCTAACTTATTGACATCGTTAACTTAATCATTAAACATTTTTGTTATTGACATTAATAAGCCATACTTGCAGTTGAGCTGAATTGATTATGTTTGATTCAATGAACAGAAGCTCTAAATGTGTGACTCATTAAAAATCCCAACATAGCTGACGCTGAAACCTTCTATTAGCTCTAAAACCTCATTAACCAAGCAGAACTGTAAAGCTAGACCAACAGAATCGTTTATTACAGATGCCAAATACAAGCAAAAATGTCAAAGAAGTGTTAGAGTCAAATTTAATGTCTTTTACTACGGTACTTTTCCATAAATATGGCATCAGCTGGACTCACCTTTACTCGACACGGGTTTTTTGGTGTTTTTTTTACTGTGTGAGAGCATAGACCAAGGGCTGAGGGTCAGAGTGAGTCAAAATTATACTAAATCTGACTGAAACAGTGGTTGATTCTCCCGTCAGTGCCCCTTAACCGAGGTATTGAGGACAGTCTGGAGCTGGTTCCTGAGTGCCTTCAGATCACTGCTCCTAATGTGTTAAGTGACTGAATCTGTCCACAGGGACAAGGACATCAGTGAACCTGCAGTGGAAATGGAAAAGAAAACTGAGTCAAGCTGATGTGACTGGGGAAAAAAAACAGCATATGGGTATTTTCTGTGCTTTTTGGAGCCAGTACCTGGTAGCCACTTTTCACTGCTCCATTGGCTTCATTTTGGAGTCTACTTGTTGCTAAATGTATCTCCATCTTCTCTGTAATGATGAGATCTTAAAGATAATAAAGCCTAGATCGGGGGTGCCAAACTCATTTTAGTTCAGGGCCCACATACAGACTAATATGATATAAAGTGAGCCGGACCAGTAAAATAATAGCATAACAATCTATAAATAATGACAACTCCAAATTTTTCTCTTTGTTTAAGTGCAATCACAATTAAATAATGAAAATATGTACATTTCCAAACTATCCAAACAAAAATGATGTGAATAACCTGAAAAAACTGAAATTTCTTTTTAAAAAAAAGTGCAATTTTAAAATTATTACACCTCAACTTACCATTTATACATCCATATTATGGATTGGATCTACAAAGACACAATATATTTAATAACAGGAAGAATAACTTTAAAATTTCACTTTCAAAATTTCAGTTTTTTCCACATTTTATTGTTAAAGGATAGTTTGTAAATGTTAATATTTTCATAATTTAATGTAAATTTTTACACTAAAGAAAAGAGAAAAATTTGGAGTTGTCATTATTTATAGGTGTAATGTAATATTGTGTTTTTCACATTAAACCAAGAAAATGTGGAGTCAGTATTTAAAGGTTATTATGCTAATATTTTAGTTGAGATCACATTGTTCTGTATGTGGAACCTGAACTAAAACGAGTTCAACATCCTTGATTATTAATATCTTAAGTATAATTTTTGCACTTTGTAAATTCATCCCAGGGGCCGGATTGGAGCCTTTGGTGGGCCGCATTTGGCCCCCAGGCCGCATGTTTGACACCCTGGTCTAGGTCTATACACACAGTGCATTTTAAATTGTTTTTTCCTCTCAGCTCTTTGCTATGAGTGATGTTTTGTATTATTAAAAACACAGTATTGTGCTGTACATCTGTTTTTAAGAAATAAGTTTACCTTTAGGAACAAATTTCAGTCTTCAAGAGTAACAGGAGGCAAAAAGCTTCTGCTTTGAAAACAGTTTTAGACCACCTGTGATTTTTGTGAAGAAATTCAATTCTCCTTCACAGTGGTTCAATGATTATTTCTACAGCTGCACATCCTACGTCTGATGATCACGCCATGAGGAATGTGTATTAATTGATACAATTTAAGTTTAAGGAATCCACTTCTCATAACTGGTAGTAGTTAACGTAGCTTTATATCAGCTTTATATCAGCTTTCATAACGTAGTTTTATATCAGCTACACTATGTATATTAGTTACACAACATAAACATGACCACTATGTTCAGCAATGAAAACATTCCCATCACAGCACAGTGCAGAGGAGCCATGTCCTCTAGGGGGAGCCCCTGCCTTATTATTATTATTTTATTTTTTATTTTTTTCACAGCTGCGTGTTGGGGCAAATAAACAAATACAGTTAGTAACATCAGTTAGTTTTAATGATATGCAACAAATTTGACAACTAATGACAAAAGTCTTCAGTTTATTTCTGTTCATACCCTTCAAGGGGAGACGTGGACAGGCTCACATGTAAAAAAAAAAAAAAGTATTAAAGTTATTACATCATTACATGTGTTTCATGCACAAAAACTACATGAAGCATATGACAAGACACAACTGAATTGGGACAGAAAATGCAAAACATCAAAGAGAAAACTAAAAATAAAAGTATCCCAGCAAAGTAAGTACCCAAATAAATCTAATTCAACACAGTCAACGTCAGAAAAGATCCAGACATTAAGATGATTCATGTCAATGGTCCCAAGGAGACTTAAAATGGACTTTTTGGTTTAAAATAAACTGTTAGACATTATCATTAAAAAGCATACATTTACTGCCATCTGATGACGGCCTGAATGCTATTGAGTCGTCTGTTTGTGGTCAGGGATGATCAGACTTCACCTGGAATCGTTGTGTTTCTGTTTTAAAAGCAGTTTGGACATGCTCCGATCCTGACTCAACAGTTGGACATATCTGTTGACACAGTCCACGTGAACCCTCAGACCATCAGAACTTAGTCACTGGAGTATTTTGGGCTTGTGTCAGGCCTTCATTTTTGGCCTAAAGTCAAACAACAGCTCTATTCTGAAAAATAAGAGGAGGAAGAGTGTCAGCAAGCGTCACTTTCAGCTGCTTCATCTTCATCTGTTTTTTTTGTGTGTTCTATTGTGAGCCTGTATCAACAAAAATCTACATTATATGGAAGATGTGTTTACTAAAACCACATTATTGGCACCAGTTTGTCATGTATTTCCTATACTTCCTGAACTCCACTGAACCTGAGTCTCTTTTTCCAACCCTCCAGAGCTCTTGTATTTTAAAGGCACTTTCTGTTCCTTCGGTCTGAACGGTTTCATGTTGCTGCTGTTGTTGCTGTTTCCTCTGAGCTAGTTCTGTTTAGTGTGACAGGAAACTGTGTCAGAAACAGGGTGAAGAAAAAAACCCCACCTTAATCACAATGAGAGAGTTGTATCAGCACACGAATGTTTTCAGCTGCAGCTTGACCTGAAAAATTACCACATCATGCCAGGAATCAGTCACTGAGCGACGGTGTAGATAATGTTCTGTTTAACACTTCTCATTTCAACATAATGAGTGAAGGAAATGAATGTCAAAATCAAATATACAAGAGTTTTTCTACTTGTTTTCTTGAAAGACAAACCAATATTTAGATGAGTATTTATTTTTCTGACAACTTTTTACTTGAGTTCCTGGATTTGAACACAGATATCTTTTTCTATCTGCTCTTAAGATCAACTGAGTTCAATATAAAAAGTTGGAACAATGACTTAATAAAGAAAATTCTGTGATGAAAACTAATTAGACATGGAACCCTGCCCCCGAAGGTCTGATCAGCACACTGAATAACTGCAGTGTGTTGTGAATTCACTAATAGAAACATATGGTGTAAATTAATTCCTTTGCCATTAAAACATACTCACACATTTGGATTCACATTTGTGTCATGACAAGTATTAAAGTTACTTGTGTTGGACTGGATCATCTCGGTGTCAGTGACAGTGACAATAAAGAGGTGTAAAAGGAATGAACAATGAGTGTAAAAAACTAATTTATGTCATTTCTTTCTTTTTTTTTTTTTTTTTAATTTAACCTTGATTTAACCAGATAAAATCGCATTGAGTTAGAGGTCTCTTTTACAAGGGCGACCTGGCCAAGAGGTCGAGCAGCACACACCATGCCATAATAAAAAACAGGTTTAACACATGAAGACCCAGCGCTACTTTTGTGTCAGTTCCCAAATGAAATTTTCTTTCTATTCAACCTTTTTTAAATAATTTATCAACATTTATGATGATATTATCCTCTATATTTTGTGTTTTTTCAGTGTAAATCATGAATTTTCCTATATTTAATTCACTGATCATGTAGACGTTCATTAAAGCTCCAATCAAAGTTGAGGATTATTATATCAGAAACAGAGAAAACTGAAGAAAATGTGACTTTTTCAGGAAAGATATGAATAACTGAAAGTAAAACCAAGTGTCTCCACCCGCTGTCATTGAGCCAACTCCATTCACCGTTTATTATAAAATTATCTTCGTATTTTTTCTCTAAATCTTGTATTTTCCTATATTTCATTTCCTGAATTTATTTTAGATGTTCATGAAAACTCAGTAAATTCAAAGGTTATTATATCAAAACAGAAGAAAATTGAAGAAAAAGTGAATTTTTCAGCAAAATCTTTCATTAACTGAACATAAACCAAGTGTCTCCATCCACTGTCATTGATCCAACTCCATGGGTTTTACTGGTGAATCAATGATGTAGAAGATGATGGTGTTTCCATGTTCACCACAAAGCCTCTGAACGTCCAATTGGGTCATATCCGATGACCATGAAAAGATGACAAACTGTATTTTACACCAGTTATTTACATGTTTTAATAGGATTAGTAGTTTAAAAGTTATTAAACATTATAGATAAGCAGATGCTTTTGGTCAGTAGTGGATGTTTGGGTCTTTAAATGATTGATGATAACAAAAACTTTAAATAAATAAATGAATAAATAAATAAATAAAAAATCTGAAATCTGAACTTACTGTGTCAGGAATGATCATCAAATATGCTGGATTGATGGGAGATAGGTTCTCAGATCTGGATTGTCTTCAGTCTCAGACACAAGTGCATCATGTTGATATTTTTTATGTAGGATTTGTGTGATTTTTGAGAAAATTACAGAAATTTCTATAGACACCCAACCTGAGCTTACAGGACTGAGATATGAAACCTCTTCAGGTGTAAAACTTTAAAATGGAAACATAGATTTTATGCTTAAACTTTTTAGAATAAGAACATAAAAGATATAACAGGAGTTGAACTGAATCTAATTTCATACTTTAAGTAGATTTCTTTTACCTCAGTAGTTTTCCTTGTCTCCAAGTATCAGTATCAGTACTTCTTCTTGGGTAAAAACATACTGTTTGTACTTTATGTACCTTTGCAACCCCTGCATGTGATACCATAAACTCCATGTGTATGTAAAGTTTTCCTTTAAACCAGTAAAAGTTGCTGTTGCAGAGATCATCACATTCACAGGCATGAATTATTCATCAGTTTGTGTTTGATGTTTTCTTTTTATTTTTTCCCCTTAATGGAAACTGAACTAATTTATCTTTCAGGATAACACTGTAAAATTAACATTACAGATGTGAAAGCATGTTGGTTGTTAAACTTATTAGCATTCTAATAGCAGACCATAAAAAATAGAAGAGGGTTTTACTGACAAGCCAACTCATTTTATTAGTGCAATGAAAAGAAAAAGTAAAAACATGATCTATTCCTGTACAGAACAAACCCTGCTAATATACACAAAACTGTATTTACACACAAAACCAACAGTATATTTTTTCCATCCAATATTTTTGCTTCAAATGTCTGCATGCTCATATACATTTACACACACTTACAAACACACATCATTTCACTGCCAAATAAACCTTAACTATCTGTAAAATCTGCATATCAGTATCGAATATATGCCATAATGCAGTAGAAGACCCTGAGGTAAAAGACCCACAGGTTCAAGAAAAAAACTGGCATGTTTAAGGAAATTATTTTCACCCTTCAGGGGAAAAAAAAGAAACAAGTAAATTCAGCACATTCAGCAGTAAATTCTGAGTAGAGTTTGACATATTTCAAGTATTTCACAAACTCACCAGTGGAAACAAAAAAAATGGAAACAATAAAAGCACAAGTATTTCATAAAGTGAGAAAAGAGGAAGAGGAAAAGCAAAAGAAGAAGAAGGTTTGGTAAAGAGGAAGAGGCACGGTGACTCAAGAAAAGCTCGAGTGAACTGAAAGAAGTTTCCATCGAATACAATGTCCCACCGGATGCAAAACCAGCGCTGCCATCGTGCCACCAACATACAGCCAACGTACCGCCAACGTACCGCCAACGTACCACCAACGTACTGTCAACATACCGCCAGCATATGCATTTGTTTTCACTCAGGTTCACAGCTTTAAGTGAAATGAAAGAGCAGCAGAGGTGTGTGTGTGTCTGTGTGCATGTGTGTGTGTACGTGCATGTGTGTGTGTGCGTGCGTGCGTGCATGTGTGAGTGTGCTTGTGGCTGAGGATTCGTGAAGCATCATCAAAGGTCTTGGATAAAGCCTTGAACCTGCATGTTTGTCCAGTGCTGTACATGCACATCAGCATCTGGATGCAAATATTATCATCTTACAAACTGCAATAAGGACGTCTGACTGATGCACAAATAACCTCCCTTAAGTCCTTGACGCTCGGTGCATTTCCATAAATATATTTGAAGTTTCCCGTTTTGAAGAGTGGAAGATTAGAAAAAATTTCTTTGATTTTAAGTGAAAGTGGAAACAAAATGTGCTTCTTCTTCTTCTTCTTCTACTGTGTTTAAGTCATTTTAGCCTGTTGCTACGCCCTCTGATGTCACCACACAGGCTATTTACTTCAAACCTATTTATGGAAATGCACAGAATTGTCTTTTTTGCGGTTTTCAAAAGTTTGCTTCAGATTTGCTTGTTGTTTTCTGGAATCAAGGCTACTGCGGGATAACAGAGTATCAAATCAGTTTTTTTCTAGCACAGCCTTACGTCAAAGCTCAGAAAAAGGGGCTCCAGCTGAGTGTGCTTATGGAGATCAGTTTCTGACAGGTGCTTGATGACAGCCACACCGTCTCCATCAGGCTGAAGTGGAGCATGCCCAGAGCGAAGCCACACACCATATCGGTCAGGTGGTGTTTCCCGAGGACCACCCGGGACATGCCCACCAGGAATGCCCACAGCACCAGCAGGATGCGGAGCGGCACTGCCAGGACCAGGTGGGACAGGAGGAACTTGGACACCATGGCGGCCCGGCTGGCGTGGGCAGCGGGGAAGGAGTACACGTCCATGGCCACGCAGTCCAGGAACCCGGGCGTCATTTCCCAGGGTCCTCTGCGCTTCACCAGCCTCTGGACTCCAGCGACTGTCATGACATCAAGGATTAGGGCTGTGAAAAAACACAAAATAATAATCAATCTCCCTGTCATTGCACTAATCCAGTTTGTAAAACTAGATGAATGACAGACAATCACAAAAAGAAAATTACCAACGATCATGTGAAGCTGGAAAAATCCTTTCATATTATACCCTATTGTTATATGCATTCAAACTGCACCTACTGTTCTACTGTACTGTACATACTGTGTATTTACACTTCTTTTCTATATATGATGTACATAGTCTTGATGTACATATTCTTTAGTGTTTTTATATTTTCATGTAGCCAAGAACTACCTGTAAGATAAATTTCATTATGAGCACATAATGATAATAAACATTCTTGAATCTTGAATATATTAGGGGATATTAAAATTACATGAATTCGTCACATATCACAAATGCAGAAATAAGAATGACATAAGACAACACAAATCAACATGGAGGAGAGTCAGTGTAACAGAATAGGTACATTCTGAACAGGAAATGGTTGAATTTCCAAATAAAATATGAAAACAATCAAAAGTCATGGAATATAGATCAATATAGACCAGTTTCACCTGGCATCCATTTAACTCTGATGTGTCATGTTGTTCTATTCTACCCATGAAACCATCATGATGTCACTGTTTAACAAATGATCAGTGATTGAAAAGCGAATGGGTGGTGAAAATCCAGAGGAACATCAGGCTGTATTTCTTTTTTCATCAGACTCTTGGATAAGAAATGTTTTAAAAAGAACAAAACCAGTCTACTTAAACTTCAAAAACTACTCAACAAATGAGAACTTGCACAGACATCAGGCCATATTTCAAAGTAAAACACATGTCTGGTTTGGATCCATAAACTGCGTCTAAAACTAGCATTGAACTGCTATCAGGTTAACTCTACTGTACAGCTTACATGGTAATGACAGGACAGGCTTTATTATGTCTCACATTTCACCTGAAGCAGTGATTACACACATTTTCGTGTTGGGTTTTATGTGTATGAACATAGTGGGAGTAAGACAAGATGTGAATATGTGCCTCTATTATACGTTTGAACACGGTCTCCTCACACTGGGATGGGGGGGCGAGCGATGTATAATGTTGTAATGTACAACAGTGACTAACGCCCCCCATTTGTGCCAGAGCGCCCCCCTCTCAGCTTTCTCGTTCCAAACGCCCCCTTGGGGGTGGTATCGCCCCCGCTGCGAAACACTGAGTTTGAGTAATGTTCCTTCATGTTACTCTTAAAGTGTCTGAGCCGAATGAGAAGACACCAAGACATTTACATTTACATGTCTGATTAAAGGTTTTACTTCCTGCTTTAAAAATGCATGAGTATATACTGTATTTCAGAACTGTGGCTCTGCTACTGTATCACACATGCTTTTAAATGCTAATTTAGCTTCTAAACAGCCAGCAGGCTAATGTTAGCTGTTGTCTAACAGTAGCTCATGGGTTAACAAATGTGATACTTTACCAAAGGTAGCTACTCAGACCAAAGATGAACAGTTCTAATGTCATTTCATCACAGATGAAAACATAATCGCTGACTGACCATGTGTTTCAGTGTGAGTAAACGGTATCAGGTCTCTGACATCCTGAACATTCTCCTTATGTTTACAACATTAGTCTAAGAGTTCAGCCATGATGGAAGAAATGAGTGTCACATCTGATGGGTTGGTTATTTTTGACTTCAGTTTTGACAATATGAAGAAAAGGTGAAGGTGAAATAATAATAATGTTTGTTTGGCCCCTGGTTTGACTTCATGACAGACAAAGCTGCTGTAAATGGGCTTCGCCTGTTGAAACATCTCAAACTCACTTTTCTCAAAAAAAACATCATTTAGGTTTTTTTTTTTTTTTTTTTTAAATCATATCAAGAACAAACTCTGGTTTCTATTCCTTTTTAACATGAAAACCACTAGTTTTACTTTAAAATATGGCCTGATGTCCATCTGGACTTTCACTATTCACAGTCTTTTCATTTTCAGGAAGAAGTGAAATGATAATGATTTGACAAATCTTCTATTTTTATGTAACTTGATCACAGCTCTGTGACATTAGTCAGACTGAAAGATGCCTAAAAATGCCCCCCCCCCCCCCAAAAAAGGAATCTGTGACCACGGCACTGATGAATATGTGGAGTCCGTCCCTGAGGCCTTCAACTGCAGAGAATGGCACTAATGTGCAAGTGCTAATGCTAATGCTAATGCTAGGTACTGTGTGATACATAAATGTAGAGACTGAATTCCCTATATACTTCTCGCCATAATGTCAATCCTTTTTCCCCACAAGTCATTTTGGTTGCATCTGTTTTATTTGGACTGCCTAAATAGTGTACATGTCCTTTGCTCTTATTTGATGACATCTACAGTTTGACTGAGTTAATGAGCTCCTGATTAGCAGTGACCTCTTGAAGATCCACCCCTTTTGTCCAAATATGGTCCTAAAAGCCAACATGGTGACTGCTGGCTTCAGAAACCAGTAGGTGATGTTGAGATTCTTCCATTCAGTAATTCATTCTATAGTCCAGGGTCAGGACCAAGCAGCAGAATACAACAACACACACATACACACAACAACTCAGATGGATATTATCTTTTGGAAAACAGTAATTGCGCTTCACATCAAGAGAAAATATCCACCATGTGACGACAGTTCATGTCCATGGTATGGTCATTATACGACAACCACTGTTTTGTGATACTCCACATACACCATGACAGAAGACTTTGTCCCCCTTAATGAATAATGAACTTGTACAGGCGATGGGGTTTTTCATATAAAGCCTTCAAATAAAAATAAAAAGCTGAAGGCAGGTTTAATTCATGTACTTTCGGAGACTAACTAATAACTGTAGTAATGTGGAATACAATACCATTTGCATTTGCTTTGAGTCTACATACCAGACATTTGCAGGTGCCTTTAAGGCTCAACAGCCAAAAATACTCCACGCATGTCCATCTTTAACTCCTCTTCTGGTCGTCCATTTTTACACTCACCAACCCTGGGCTAAATCACCGTCAGCTGTCCGACATATTGGTTATGGAGCCCTAATTGTCATTCTAGTCGCCCACTCCCTGTCTTAACAGGCCCATTATTTTAACTTCTGTTCCAGCTCTTTAAAGACAGACTTGGCGAAGCAGAATCATTTTTGTGTCCACTTGAAAGAAAGGAAATCTAAAGGCTAAAGGGGCAGATGAAGGGGCGCTGGACGGGGAAAGACGATTGGCAAAGGGTGGACATGAACAGAAATGACAATGGGAACAGTCAGATGAGCGTGAAGGCAATTGAGTGTTTTAAGTTTTAGGACTGACAGCACATCTGTAGTCAGAACAATGGTAGTCTTTAGAGTCACACATGGAACTAAAGCATCCAAGATACAAATACAACAGGCCAAAACTCCACAGTCACCAACTTTTCTTACAACAAACTAATATGACTGGATTACAAGCACAGTAATGCATAATTTTAACTAAGTATTTTCATATAAAAGGGCAGAGTGAACTTAGAATAAGGTATGATTTTAAGTAAAAGATTTAAAGTTGACAAGCCTGTCCCTGACTAAATTTAAAAAATGGTTGAGCTGATTAAAAAAGTTGAACATTCCTTTTGATTTTTGTCCTAATGTGTGGCTGAGAAGTTAAAGGTGAAATTCGATATGTTCTAAATGTTATTATTAGACACATTGTCAAAGGTGAGAGTTTTTGGGAGGTTTTCAAAAATACACTGAATTCAGAGTTATGGTCAGATAAAAAAAACAATAACAACAACATGGTCCTTTTTGCACATTATATTTCTGCAGCATCCACAGGGGATTTAAATCTATATCTAAAAATGAAAAAGACAGATGGCTTCATAGAAATTGACTAACAACAAATTGCATGGAAGAAGAAACTAGAAAAACCCTATTATAAAAGAATAACAGGAGAATAACAGGAGAATAACAGAAGACTTCAGCTGATAAAGAGGGAACATCCGCTGCACAGTCAAGGTCTGCATTTGCAGCCTCTCACACTATTTAGTCTTTTAGACAGAACAGTGGTACTGTCTAAACCATTTACAGTCTGCATTAAACATAGGATCATAAAACACTCAATGAAAACAGTACATCCTGACAGACTGGTCTTGACAGATTATTTTTTTCTTTATATGTTTAGCAGCATTAATTCCATTCCATTCCAATTCCATTTTCCCTGACAGACCTCAAAACACTAGAAATGATCCTAGAAACAACAAATCATAACGATCAGGCATTTGGGACTAAATAATGTCCTGAACACAATACAACTGTGTCCCAAATCCACAGATTTACAGGCTTGCAATGAGACCTCGGTGTAACTACAGCCAACAGATTTGTACTAGTTTTTGGTCAATAATCTGAGTTTGAGCCGATGCTGCATGTGCATGAACACGTGTATAAACACATACTCACAAACACTTACTCAGAGTTTCTCCAGCCTCTTAAATGTTTGATATAATGCTGCAGAAAGACATGAAAATTCAATATGCTGCACTACTTCTGACCAAAAGAGTCTTAAACATGTCAACACTGAATTTTGATATAATTACAAAAGAGACAACTTTTATGATAGAAGAACAGAACAGAACGGAACACAACCACACAGCCTAACATCATGTGTTATTATTTACAATAAGCCATGCCATATTCAAAAGGTGTATATAGATGCATAAAAACATGAGATACACAAACTGCACTATCTATAAACATTTTAATTCATGAATAAATTATTCATAAAGTAAAATAGTTAATGAAGTTGTATCTAACTACATAGGACAGAAGTATATAATTAAAGATCTACAACTCATAATATTATTTGAAACATACACTATTGTACAACGGTCTAAATCCACAATCAGCACTGTTGGTGTTTACGTACTATGTAATGACCATAAATATATTAGCTAAAATTTGCTTAGAGGTCTTATTTATGTCTTTGTGCATAAGAAATCAATATAAGCGAATCCCCAAAGGAACTTTGTGTTGGTAAATGCAAGTTATGCAAATTTACAGGATTTCAGTTCTGTTGCAACATGTTGATGGTCATATGAACTATGTTTTCAGGTCAAAAATGTCCAATTTCATCACAATTAATGCTATATTTTCATGTCACAAATGGCCAAGTTATATTTGAACTGAATTTACCTGAAAAACAAATGTTCTATTCTTTTAGAGTCCCCAGTTTTTCTTACAAGATTCTATACTACATATCACATGTTTTATTTTTACAGGTTGCAATATGGAGTATGGTGCTGATCCATCCTGCTTATGTTACGCCAATACATACATTAAGAATGTCACACGTCACTTTTTAAATCAGTTTTCTAATAATAAGCATTTCTTTAAAGAAATAACAATTCTATATTGTTATTTACTCTTTAGTATGATGATAAACTATACAATAAATAATTCTGATCCTAGTTTTTGCACAGGGATCATTTGTGGAAACGGTGACATGGCTGCCGAGCATCAGTATGATGGGATCTGTAACAACCATGTCACATCCGTCCACTGACACATTTTGTGTTTTTGTGTAAGCTGTTATTGTTTTAGATCCACAATACTAACATTTATGAATAAGAAGATAATAAGCAATAGTAAGTATATAAGTTTATTACTAATAAAGTACTGGTACTGACCAGATTATCATGGGTAATGTCACGTCCGTCCACCAGCAAAAGTTTTCACATACACGTGCTATTCAAAATCCAATATTTCAGAAAATATAGCTTCCACTGTCAAATAATATCAGTAGTCTGTGCACAAATGTATTAGCATTATTTCAACACAGTTCTATGCATTTATGACAACTTTTTTTTTGTGTGACAAAAATGGCCACTCATTTGACCCCCTAAGTAAATTTTAACCGATATGTGTACATATACGTACACATGTATGTATACACATATGTGTATATGTGGGAAACTACAGGACTGAATGGCAAAAGTCAGTATTTAGTGTCACCTGTGTTCACATGAGGAAATGTAGACAAAACAATAGAAACATTTAACATGTGATGAGTGAAACATGGTGTAAACCAGCAGATTAGTGCAGTAAATCTCCTATTGTCTGAACAGAAATGTTTAAGACATGTAAGACCAGTTCAGATGGAGGTCAATGTAAATACCTGACCCTTTGGTTTGTAGAGGCTGTGACAGTTTAGCTGCTGTTTATCCTGGATGTATGTTGAGAAGTGCCTTGACCGTTATAACCTGGGTAAAATAACAAACCTACGGTGGCCTGGATGTTTTATACAGGACTGTGTAACTCTACCTTTGTGTCTCGGCCTTATCAGGAGGACTAACCCTCGAACCCTGAATGTTTTATGTTCTGGATACTTTCAACTCCATATAATTTCTCCTCATTCTCTGACTGAACCGGAACAATGCACAAAAATACTATTCAGAGAATTCTGTACTTTCTCTGAAAAATTAATGACTAAATATGACAATAATAATGGCCCTGAATTGAGAAAATATCCAACGTTTTTGTTGTATGAATAAATCATTCAATAAATAAATGAAGCTGATATATGACAATAAGTTCTTATTATAAGGTTTTATATCAATAAGTGGACTCATTAATGCTACTGGATCAGTGGTTCCCAACCTTTTTTGCCTCGTGACCCCATTTTAACATCACACATTTCTGGCGACCCCAGACATTCAAAACAGAGACTTTTTTTTTGCTAAATTTAATTTGTTTTTGATCATGTAACAGTTTGCTATACTATGTTGCAAATAAATGTTAATTTTAGATGACATTTAGTCTATATAATGTATATTATTATGGATGGAGGCAGAAAAGCCAGGTGTAGACTACTGCACAAAGGGAGAATTTGATTTTCCTTGGTCGGGATATGTACAGTCAGTCCAGCTTGGATTTACAAGGCTGACAATTAATACTGAGCAAACAGTAACTCAAACTATGAATTATGAAAGAGCTGCAGCATCTGAAACCGACCACAATGAACATTTGAAAGATAAACAATACCACAGTGCTTCAGTTTCAGACTCAGAGTATGTCATGTCTTTTATGGATTTGGACTGTCTCTGTCAACTCACCATATATTTTCTACTAGTACGTTTTTTTTTTGTTTTGTTTTGTTTTGTTTTGTTTTTTTATCAATTACTAGAAATTTCAGGCGACCCCGTATGAATTCCAGGTGACCCCATGTGGGGTCCCGACCCAAGGTTTAAAAACACTGTACTAGATTGTGTCAGATGGAATGGTGAAGGCATTGTCAAACATTTGTCTTCAGTGTTAGTTGTAATCTTCATATTCTTCATTTCTTTCTCATGTTTTGAACATGACTGAACTGACTGAAAGGGTTAAACTAGGGGCGTCAAACTCATTTTAGTTCAGAGGCCACATTCAGCTAAATTAGATCTGAAGTGGGCCGAACCAGTAAAATAATATATCATATATATAACAATATAACACGATAATATATAAATAATGTCAATTCCAAACTTATATCTGTGTTTTAGAGTGAAAAAAGTAAATTTACATTATGAAAAGGTTTACATCTACAAACTATCCTTTCAAACAATGTGAATAACATGAACAAACTGAAAAAATAAGTGTAATTTTAACAATATTCTGCCTCAGTTTATCATTTACACATGTACATTATAACTTACAGATCACAGTGGATATACAAACACACAAAACATTTAATAACAGGCAGAGTCTTGTTAAAATTGTACTTACTTCTCTTAAGACATTTCAGGTTGTTCATATTTGTTCAGGTTATTCTTTTTTTTTTTTTTTTTGCGAAATTATACTTTGTTTTAGTGTAAATACATGAAATTATTAACATTTACAAAGAGTAAAATTTGAAGTTTTCATTATTTATATGTTATTATGATAGTATTTTACTGGTCCTGCCCACTGGAGATTGAATTGGTCTGAATGTGGAACCTGAACTAAAAGGACTGTTAATTTCTTTGTGTAATTTTTGCATTTCACAAATTTATCCCAAAGGCCGGATTGGACCCTTTGGAGGGCCGGATTTGGCCCCCGGGCCACATGTTTGACACCTGTGGGTTAAACATATTCAGGTCTGTGGTGATCCAACACCTGACTGACAGAACAGGAGAAAACACTAGATGTGAATTTACCTGAGTGCACCTGGATGTGACGCACATGCGTACTGTACTTTTCTGGGGGGTGGGGGTGTTGTGTTGTTGTGTTGAGTGTGGTTTACCCATCAGCAGGTTGACCAGGACCTCCTGTCCTGCCAGGGTGTTACTCCTTGTCAGACACAGGATCGTGCCAATGATCCACGTGATGCCGTGGCCCGTGAGCGCCAACAGGGCGACCATGGAGCGGCAACCCCCCCAGGACGAAGACGTGTAGGCGCACACCCCCATGCGCTTGGACAGACAGATGTCGATGGCCAGGAGGGAGTTGATGGCGATGCCCTTAAAGGAGGGGTTGAGCTGCATGCAGTCCTCCTCCGGCATCCTCCCGGGCTCCCTCCCGGGCTCCCTGCGCTCCTTCCCGGGGGTGTCAGCCGGCTCTTCGCTCGGCTGGGGTTTCATCTGAGCCGGGCGCTTCGGTGCGGAGCCTCTGCTGTCGGGAGGGCCCCCCCGGACCGGCTGGTGGTTCAGGGACATAAACTCGGGTCTGCTCAGGACGCTGTTCCTCTCCCTCGTCCTGGATCTGACGTTGTGAATCGAGGGCATTGTTTGGGTTTTTTTGGGGGGCGGGCGAGGGGGGGGGGCTTCTTCAATGTGGACGAAATAAACAATTGTCACTGCGATAATTCAGGCGGTCCGGGTTTAGCACAGCAATGAAATGTCCCTGGATAAACCCCCCCTCCCCTCCGCCAGTCCCAGCCCCCCCTCCTCTGGCCTTATTAGATATATTTAGCCCCCCTGGAATGCGCGCTGGCCATGCCGTTTATACCACGGGGAGTGGACTGAATGGCATCCGCTTCGGCCAATCCAGTGAAACCCGATCTACAGCCGAGAGAAAATAACACCACGAGCCTGTGGTTACGACGCAGACCCCAACCACGCAGATGCCAAGGAGTGGGGGTAGGGGTGGGGGGGATCACTACTGACAATAACAAGAACAACGTAGAAACGTGGGCAAGAAATAACGCAGGACACAGGCTAGTGTTGTCATCTCACCAGAAGAAACGAAGCTTCAGCATCAACATCATCATCATCATCATCATCATCATCACTAAATCCACGCGCGTTCAGTCTGAAAGACGCACCTCACACCCGACACGGCTCACGGAGGGGGGAGGGAAATGCAGGAACAAAGCCGAAAACTTAACAGTCCTTCATTTAAAACACTAACAATATGTGGTAAAGCCAAGACACAAACACAGCCCGCGTTGGTTCTTCTTCCGTGAGGATTTGACGTAGTTTACGCACAGTCCGGATTCTGCGTCGTTGCGCTCTGCTGAGGAGCGGAGTTCTCCAAGGTCCTTAAACAGACAGAAGGAGGAGCGAGGACGGGACCCACGACCACGGAAAACACTCAACACACACACACACACACACACACACACACACACACACACACACACACACACATCAGACACAGCTACACTCTCAAAAATAGAGGTACGAGATCAGAACATTTATGTACTTATAAGTCCATTTTTTTAAGAATGTTCTCTCAAAAGTACAATATTGGTCTTTAGGAGGCCAGAATTGCACCTTTAGACTATGAAAAGGGTCCAAAGTTATGTAAAGTACAAATTTGTACTATAAGGTACCCTGCAGCATTAAAAAATGTGTGTAGACCATGAGAATAGGCTGTAGGCTAGGAGAACTGAACAGTAGGACTAATTATAGTTCAAACATTAGGCTTAGCACATTATTTATTATATATCACACTGTAATTACTCTATATTATATTTAATAATAATTTGTGTTTTAATTTAATAGCCCAATTAGCTCAATAATAATAGCCTAATAATTTATTTATCATATTAGAACCTCTGATTATTGCCATAATCTCTGTTTTATCAAGTTTTCATTCACACCTCCATGTCTTGATGTCGTAGTTTGCCTATGCTGTTTTTTTTTTTTTGTTTGTTTATTTTTTTTCTCAATGAGGCCACCGGTTCAAACTTTAAACATCATGGCATTATCAACTATATGAGAGTTTTCTTTCTATGTAAAGCACTTAAGGTACAAAAATGGACCATTTCAAAAGGGTACAGAAATGTCTCTCAAAAAAGTACACCCCCAGCGACAAGCATTTGTACCCTTTTAAGTACAAGCTGGTACCTCTATTTTTGAGAGTGTATATGAAAGTTGAATCCGTCCATATGCGAACATCTGGGTTGGTCCTGTTTTCTAACATCTGACCTCAGATTTGTCACGGGTCATTCCAGCAGAAGAATTCTAGGTTTAGAGCAGGGGTGTCAAACTCTTTTTAGTTCAGGGGCCACATTCAGCTAAATTTGACCTGAAGTGGGCTGAACCAGTGAAATAATAACATAATAATATATAAATTATATCAACTCCAAACTTTTCTCTATGTTTTAGAGCGAAAAAAGTAAATTTACATTATGAAAAGGTTTATATCTACAAACTATCCTTTCTAAAGATGTGAATAACATGAACAAACTGAAAAAATAAGTATAATTTAACAATATTCTGCCACAGTTTATCATTTACACATTTACATTATAACTTACAGATCACAGTGGATCTACAAATACATAAAACACTGAGTAACAGGTAGAATATCATTAAAATTGTACTTGCTTCTCTTAAGACATTTCAGGTTATTCACATTTTTTGCAAAATTATACTTTGTTTTAGTGTAAATACATGAAAATATTTACATTTACATAGAGAATAATTTGAAGTTGTCATTATTTATATGTTATTATGATAGTATGTTACTGAATCTTTCCCACTGGAGATTGAATTGGTCTGAATGTGGAACCTGAACTAAAAGGATTGTTAATATTTTAGTGTAATTTTTGAATTTCACAAATTCATCCCAGGGGCCGGACTGGACCCTTTGGAGGGCCGGATTTGGCCCCCAGGCCGCATGTTTGACACCTGTGGTTCAGAGACTCAGTCAATTAAAACCACCCAGAATTAGAAAACAGGACAGACAAGGGCAAAAAAATGCGTTTCATTAAATTCTATGAGATTATCCACCCTGTTATGTCAAAAACAGGGTTGTCACAGATGTTCATCTCAGTGACATTAAGTGAATGAACATTTTTCACATGAACACAACTTTTATAACTGTTATATGTCCCTAAAGACTGGTTAGCATCACAAACATTTTGGATAAAACCTCCTAAAAGAAGGTTTATCTTTGAGAGTATGGCAAATGTGTTAACAATAACAAACAACACAGATGTGACAGTCACTGCTAACATCAGTTCCCAGCTGAATTTCTATGAGAAAAAAAAAGCATTTCCTGTAATTTTGTCTCAATGGAATTGTAATCTGTTTTGAAGGGCAGTGTAATGTGGGGAGCAGCTTTAAGGGCACAATAAACACAGAAAATGATCATATGTTCACCTGATTTAAACATGATTAGAAACACTGGATATCTATGAATAATAATAATAATAATAATAATGATAATAATAATAATAATAATAATAATAATAATAATAATAATAATAATAATAATAATAATAATGAGAAGAAGAAGAAGAAGAAGAAGAATGAACACATTTTGAGGTTTTTATTATTTCATGGTTTACAGCGGGGGTGTCAAACTCTTTTTAGTTCAGGGGCCATATTCAGCTAAATTTGATCTGAAGTGGGCCAAACCAGTAAAATAATAACATAATAATACATAAATAATATCAACTCCAAACTTTTCTCTATGTTTTAGAGTGAAAAAAGTAAATTTACATTATGAAAAGGTTCATATCTGGAATTTATCCTTTCTAAAGATGTGAATAACATGAACAAACTGAAAAAATAAGTGTAATTTTAACAACATTCTGCCTCAGTTTATCATTTACACAAGTACATTAGAACCTATAGATCACAGTGAATCTACAAATACACAAAACATTTAATAACAGGTATAATCTTGTTAAAATTGTACTTACTTCTCTTTAGACATTTCAGGTTGTTCATATTTGTTCAGGTTATTTGCTTTTTTTTTTGCGAAATTATACTTTGTTTTAGTGTAAATACATGAAAATATTTACATTTACAAAGAGAAAAAATTGGAGTTGTCATTAGTTATATGTTATTATGAAAGTATTTTACCAAATCCTGCCCACTTGAGATTGAATTGGTCTGAATGTGGAACCTGAACTAAAAGGATTGTTCATATCTTTGTGTAATTTTTGCATTTCATAAATTCATCCCAAGGCCCAGATTTGGCCCCTGGAACGCATGTTTGACACCTGTGGTTTACAGCTTTTTAGGAGTTGACTAACTGGGGATGTGAAAACAGTAAATACATAAATAAATGAAACAGAGTATTGCTAAGATATCCTAATTTGTGTTAATATAAAATAAAAAAAGGTTAGCATAATTTGTTATAGAGATTTAAGGCATTGTTTATACTCTCATTTATATCAAATTAATTGTAGTGAAAATATGAGTAAGAAAACAAGTCACTGTATAAAATGAATTAACTATTTAAATTAACTATAGGATGGAACAATAGGGACACATGTATTAGACTATCATTAATAAGTTGACATGAATTACATTAACACTTTCATGCATGATGGTCACTACAGTGGACAGTTATTCTACAGCTGTTTTCTTGTACTTTCATGGGTTTTGTTGTTTTAGTTGCATATCAGCCGACACAGTGAACACTTATGCATCATCCCATACAATGTTATTCATACCATTACTGTAACTTTCCTGTTCTTGATAAACCTGATCTGCACTGACATTTTTGAGTATAAATCAATTGCTAATTGTTATTAGACTGTAATTAACTTTTTTTTTTTTTTTTTAATAAAAAGATGTGTTTTTTTTGTTTGGGTTTTTTTTTTGGAATATCATCTGACTGTGTAATAACTAGTATTATAGTGTGTTAAAATGTGAGAAAATATCATACTAGCAGCATTAAAAATATTTTTATTTCATAGTTTTCACACAGTATGTCGCTTCAGAAATGAAACACATGGTGTCCAGCTGAGTGGAGATTTTTGTAACTTCCTGAAAAATAGGTTCATAAAAAAGTTTCAATCACATTGGGTTTTTTTTCATGTCTAAAGAGGATTAAAAACAGTCAGGAAAAAAAATCTTGATTAAGGTTCTCATAATTCATGCATGAAAGAGTTAAAACACATATATTAACACAGATATTTAGGTTATATCTATGCCAGTAAAGAAGAATTCATTTAATATTTTCATGATATAAAAATATAAATATAGATGTAAATGGAGAGAATAGATGCCCTTTCATCGACAAGCCTACATGTCCCAGCATGCACTGCGCTCAGAGCGGAAGTGTCGTCTCAGAGACACTTATAAAGCTGCTTCCCAGGCTGAAGCAGACCAATGCGTACGGGGTGAACCTGCTGAAGCTGAGAAATGACAGAATGTACAGGAATTTAGTCTGAACCGCATCCATCCGGGTTCACGCACGCGCACCGGGGACGCGGATCTGGGCTCGGACTATGTGACTGCTGGCATTTGTCCTTTTTCTTCCAAAGCTGCACATAATTTTTTATTATTATTATTTTTATTATTATTATTTTTATTTTTTTTTTAAAGAATGGATCCGGTGAAACGGGTGCTGAAGTTGACCCGGTGTCCTCCGCCCCGGTTCCGATCCAGGACCAGGGTTCAGTGACGGCCGTGGAAATGTTACCTCTGGGGGGAATAACCGTCAACGGCGGCGACGGCGGCGGTGGAAGTAGAAGTAGAGGAGAAATAACGGGAGCGGGTGTGAGGAGATAACGGAATTACCCCCGTGTGACCGAGCAACTGTGTGTCCAGTCCGAACCCTGACGGAACCGGACACTGTCCAGTCAATAGTTTCTAGGTAGACGCTCATCTTTAGTTTTGCATGTTGTTTCATACACTAAAGCTTAAAGTCACGCAACTGCACCGCATGAACCTTTAATCTGAAGATAAACGCACAGTAAACATTTATAATCACACTTTTTTTTTTTTTTTTTTTGCGTTTTGGAGGCAGTTGCTGAGGCGGATTAAATGGACATCAGTTGTCATTGCATTTTTCTTTTCTTTTTTTGTATTCTAGTTGGACATAATAGTGGGAGGATTAGACTGTAAATGGCACAAACAGAAAACACCAGGCGACCCTCTGACGCCCAGGTGTAACTCTAGTAGTTTTTGGTGAATTATTCAGAGCCTTCTCTAATTGACGCGAACCTTTTACGCACGTTTCCAATGGATGCACGTTGGCGTAAAAGTCCCGTCCTCTCCCTCAGTGGAAACGACAGTCCGCTTTCCAGGATGTGTTTTTAACTTCACAGCATGAACACCTCAGGATCAGGATAAGTAAGGTTACCTGCACCTGTCTAGTCAAGTTGCATTACGCACCGGAAAGCATGCGCTATGGAGATGCTCTAGGCCCGTCGTCTGCTTCTGTCTGACAATAGTTTTGGATCAAAAGATGCATGGCAGTCTGCTATAAATACACGCTTTTTTATTCTGCTAAAAGCTATTTCTGGCCAGCAATGATGTGGATCCAAGTGTGGTGACTTTTCCTCCCTTCTTCCTCTTTTTCTTCTTGCCTTTTCCATGCGTCTTTCTCCTCCCTCTCCAGACCTCTGGGCCTTGTTGTGGATTGTGTTGCTATTTAATGCAATGGGCTGCATCCAGAGTATCAGGTGTAAGCCGAAGAGTTTCCGAGATAGTATCATCGTCCTGGAGGTCAACACTTCCATCGACTCCAACCCGACCAGCATCGACGAGTCCTCCAGTGTGGTTCTGCGCTACAGGACGCCGCACTTCCGAGCCTGTGCCCGGGTTCTGGTGCCACCCGTGTCCGCTAAAGAGACGTGGACCATTGGCTGGATTCAAGCCTGTAACCACATGGAGTTCTACAACACATACGGAAACAAAGGGATGTGAGTATCAGCATGGGCAGGGGGTGTCATGTTGTTGTTGTTGTCATGTACACTTAGACCAGGGGTGTCTAACTTATTTCAGTTCAGGGACCACATTCAGCCTAATATGATCTAAAGTGGGCCAAACCAGTAAAATAATATAAATGATAGGATAAGAACTTATAAATAAGGTCAACTCCAAAGTTTTCTCTATGTTTTTGTGTGAAAAAAGCAAACTTCCATTATGAAAATGTTTACACCTACGAACTGTAGTTTAACATAACATGAACAAATATGAACAACCTGAAAATTCTTAAGAAAAAAAGTGCAATGTTAAAAAATATTACGCCTAAGTTGATCATTTATATATGGGCATCACAATTTAAAGATTTAGTAACAGGCAGAATATTGTTCAAATTCCACTTCTCTTAAGACATTTCAGATTGTTCATATTTGTTCAGGTTATTCATATTTTTTGTAAAAGGATAGTCTGTAAATGTAACTTTTTTTTTCTAATTTTACTTTTTTTTATTCTAAAACGAAGAGGAAAATTTGCAGTTTTCATTATTTATAGGTTATTATGATAATATTTTACTAGTCTGATCCACTTTAGATTGAATTGACCTAAAATGATTTCAACATCCTCGATCATGAATATCTTCAGTGTAAATTTTGTATTTCACAAAGTCATCCTATAGGGGCCAGATTGGACCCTATGGCGGGATGGTTTTGGCCCCCGGGCCGTATGTTTGACACCCCTGATTTAGACTCAGATGTGAAGAACATATGAACTTTGACATCAGCACAGAGCAGCACAATGTCCTGAGTCTGGAACAGAAATAACAGAAATACAGGTGAATTAAAGTTAGTCCAGTTTACTGACAGGTTTACATATGAGCAGCTTCAGCTCAGATCATGGATGAAGTCTGGATAAACATGGACAAATATCGTCACATCAGTCCAAAAAATATCAAACCCTCAGACTTTTAGTCCTGAGTGAAAGGTGAAGAAACCAGATAGTTGTACGTGGTTCCATACTTTTCTTTTAAGTCAGAACATTTGAAACTTCAATAACAATTCATCTTAAAGTATAACATCAAGTAAAATTATTCACTTTTGTTTTGCAATGTAAACAAAGTAAGAAGGAAATTAATCCAGTTCTATCATGTATCACTGAAAACGGGGTATGTGCATCTAAAAATATGGTTATTATCATCTAAATATGCAATCAGGTAATTGAAATTAAACAAATAGTTCAGTTAGTTTATTAAATAACACAAGAAAAAACAAGGTTTACCTCAAAGTTCTATTAAAAATATAATTTTCTTCCTTTATTTTGAAATAAAATCATAACCTTGTTGCAGTTCATACATAAATACTGCATTGTTTTACATCCTAACCATTTCACTCACCTGTATAAAACAGACGGGAAAAACAAACACAAATAATATATTTTTACCACTTGACTGATGCGCTTTAATATCATCATCATCATCATCATTCTTCTGCTTTAGAGAACAAGGATCATAGTGGTTTACTTTGATATTGTATGTTAATATTTCAAGAAATGTCTTTGTACATTTATGTCTGACACGTTAAATTTACATTAGTAAAATGCAAACACAAAGATAGTTAATAAATGTTTATAAAGTGTATGAACATTTTTTTTGTTTCAAAATTCTATATCAATAAATGTCTCCTGGTGTAAATAGGCCTAATTAAATGATTATTACTTAACATTAACAGAACAGTCAATAGAATCCTTAATTACAGTTATCTGGATGTAATTAATCAACTCATACTTCAGAATCTGCAGTATTGACTGTTTTTTTAAGCATCTCACAGACTTATTTATACATTGTAGTATTTCATAAACTGTTAATACTTCAAATGAATCAGAATCAGAATAATTTATTAATCCCAGGGGGAAATTACTGGGTGTTACAGTGGCTCCATTCAAGTAGAATAAAAAGTTGCAGGAAAGAAATGATCAATACAACAGAAAAAGAAAAATATACATATACATACAGTATATAAAGCTCTAAATATACAAACATATATATAGTAAGACACCAAATTAGAACAGAAATTTGTACATTATGTACTAGACAATATCTTATCAATATGATAATTAAAGAAATATACATAACTGTCACTACTTCAAAAGAATACTGACAATATACTGTGTAATACAGTCACAGAGAACTACGAGGCTGTAAAAAACACATCTATAGACCAGACGAGAGGATATGTGAGTCAAGAACATATAGAAGTGCTTCTCAGTTAATAAACTCTGAGACCAAACAGTCAGAGGAGACTCACAAAGAGACGAGCGTCGACCGCAGAGGAGAAGCTTTATCGCACATTCAAGAGCTGAGTTATGTCAGCGTCCACTTCCTGTTCCTTAGTTGCGATATTCTTCAGCGTTGAACAGAGACATCAGTCACTCACTGGAGCTCAGTTACAGATTCCACCGATGCAACTCATATAACTTTTACAGTTTCAGTGTGATTCAGCCAATACCGAGTAAACGCAACAAATAGCAGAAGAAGAAAACCAATTTGTTTCTACAGTTACACCTAAACTAATTTATTTTTGTTGTACACTGTGTAACTTTGGCTACAGTATATGCACACTTAGCATCTACTTGAAACAGAGACTTTTGGAAACACTGATGAGCCCGTTTTACAACATCACAGTTGTTCATTGTCCCTGGATGTAACCCATAAAGACCCAGTGCTACTTTTGTGGCAGTTCCCAAATAAATTTTTCTCTCTATTTAACATTTCTCAAGGGATTTATCACCATTTATTAAAACAATATCCTCTGTATTTTGTATTTTTTTACTCTAAATCATGTATTTTCCTATATTTCATTTCCTATATTTAATTTAGATGTCCATGAAAACTCAATATATTCAAAGGTTATTATATCAAAACAGAATAAAACTGAAGAAAAAAGTGGCTTTTTCAGTAAAATCTATCATTAAGTGAACATAAACCAAATGTCTCCATCCACGGTCATTTATCAAACTCTGAGTTTTACTGGTGAATCAATGTTGTAGAAGATGACGGTGTTTCCACGTTCACTACAGAGGCTCTGAACGTCCAAATGGGTCCATATCTGATGACCACAAAAAGCTGACAAAAGGCATTTTACCTCAGTTATTATTAGTAATCAACAGGTATTAAACATTTCACATCAGTAGGTGGTTTTGATCACCAGTGGATGTTTGGGTCTTTACATAACACGTTGGATTGATTCATTCTCCTGATTCGTCACAGCCCTTTGACGTGATCATTTTATGAAGTAAACGAGGCATCAGCCCAGATAAGCAGCAGTATGGATTCTACATTACAGCCCGTCCTGTCCCTGTTAGCAGATATTAAATTCAGCTTTTTACTATTGACAACAGTCAGAGCTGTTATTCAAGCGCTGTTTGACATTTGTCCTGTTGGTCCTGTCATATGTGATTCAGGCAGATTCCAGTGTTCAAAACCAAACATGAGGCCAGAGATCGATTTAAAGTCTATTAGTGTCAGGGCTTGATTGCGTTTGTCAGAATTCACCACGGCTGGAAATCTGCAACTATATACGATAATGACTCCAGACCCCGACTGGTCTGAGACTGGGACACTGTCATGGAAAATAATGATCACAGCATGTGTCGATACACAGTTGTTTGTACCAGTGGTCATTAAACAGTTTCAGCTTCAGAACCTGCTTTAACTTTAACCCCATAAAGACTTAAACAGCCACTGGCAACTAACAGCATCTACTAATCCAAAATGTTTAACAACTTCTGATCCACTAATTCCTATCAAAACATGTAAATAATTGGTGTAAAATGGAGTTTGTCATCTTTTCGCGGTCATCACATATGACCCATTTGGATGTTCAGAGGCTCCGTAGTTACCATGGAAACACCATCATCTTCCACAACATTGATTGACCAGTAAAACCCATGGAGTTGGATCAATGACAGTGGATGGAGACACTTGGTTTACTTTCAGTTATTTATAGCTTTGCTAAAAAAGAGTCACTTTTTCTTCATTTTTCTCTGTTTCTAATAGAACAATCCACAAATTTAATGTGAGCTTTAATGAACGTATACATAATCACTAAATTAAATATAGGAAAATAGATGGTTTACCCTGAAAACATGCAAAATACAGAGGATAATATTAAAATAAATGGTGATCAATGAATTAAGAAAAGTTATATATAGAGAAAAAAATATTGTGAAACTGCCACAAAAGTAGCACTGGGTCTTTATGGGTTAACTTTAACTCTGATAGTGTTTAACAGGTGTTTTCTTTTCTGTCTGTGAGGTCCAGGTTCATTTTATATCCTGTCGTAGCCGACCACAGGCTGGTGTGAACCCAAAATATGCTTTATCTTTAGCCACTGCTGCAGCAGAGGATGTTCAAGTGCTGCTCGTCTAAGATTAGAGACGCAGACCCCTCCCACCCCCCCCACCCCATTCACCCCACTATGGCCTTTCATATGTTTGTACGCATGTATGAAACAGAGGCTGAGGCAGGAAGGATGCCAAACAAGCCCAGGTCTGTCTGTAAAAAATCCACTCCCATCAATACCTTCTGCAAACTGCATTGGCTGGAGTTGGTGTTTGTTTGAATGGGAAGCGATTTTTATTTAGTCAGAGAAATACTAGATTAATGTGAGAAGAAAAATGTAACTTGAACACTGGATTGAAAAGATGTAGAAAAATGTCAATTTTAACCTCCTAGGACCCACTGTTCACATTTGTGGACATGGGTTTCACAACTTTATACCAAAAAAAAAAAAAGAAAAGAAAAGAAAAGAAAATTGTCCACCACAAAAGACATTACATAAAAATTTAAAAAACTGCATCTGAAAAAACTGTTGCATCATGATGTTTCCTATGTAGGCACTTATTTAATAAAAAACAAAAAAGCTTGTACTTTGCTGACATGTCCTGGGTCGAAGGAGGTTAAACAAACTTCACATGTAATGACAGAACAATACAGACAAATGTGTTATTATGATGTCGACAGATTTCACCATTATTATTAAATCATCGTTTCATTCAAGTTTAAAGATAGATTCTTGATTTTTGGTCAGAACTTGACAAACATTTGTTAAACAGTAACGCTTCAGAAATCTAGCGATTTAAAGCAATACTGATGAGAAAATGTCTGTTCAATACATGGATATGCACGAGAAAAATTAGGAGTAAAACTAGAAGGAAAAACACATCATTATCTTTTACTGTTTTAGTCAACAATACAAACCAATTTAATATGTGGATTACTTTCTCAATTAATTGTTTAATCTAAAAATATCAGAAATAATTTAAAAAAGTGTGTCTCTGTTTCAAGTTGTTGTCTTCAGGTTTCATAACAAAATATTGAGTTTAATCCGAAAAAGGATGGTACATTGGATAAATCATGAAAAATGTGTAAACTGCAAATGAAAATTATTCCTCCGGAGACTTTTCTTTATTAACAAAAAATTCAAGTTGTTATTTTTTTTGTAATATACACTGTTTCCCATAAAGTTGGAATAATGTTGTTTTCCAACACATTCCTCATTTTTTTTTGCTATTTAATCACCTTTGACCAGGTTAAATGATTACATACTGAGTCCCAGTTACACTTTATCAATAAGAAATCACATTGTTATGATCATTTCATGAGAAGGGGCAAAAATATTTTATTACAACTTTAATTTGCAACAGTTTATTAACAGTGAATGTTCTCAAATATGGTATAGTTTTAGTTAAATAAGATAAGTTTTGAGTAATGTTTTGTCTTCAGTTCATATAGTCAGAAAGCATTCTATCAAAATCATAAATCCTCCTTAACCATTGAAAAAAAAAAATTTTATTTTATCTGTATCTCCCAGAGTAAAACTAGAAAATGGAATCAGACAGTTCTGAAATTATTTATTTCATTATCATTTCGTTCATTTCATTATGCTGCAATACCTTAACAGTAAACAACAGTGTGTATCTCTCAAGCAGCTTATGTTATATCCTGTGTCCCAAAAAAAGATGAATATTAAACTTCTGAACAGGCTTCAGGAAGAAAACAAATTTAAAAAAAAGACAGATCACAGAGGCTCAACATTAAATCTGGACCCAGTATTCCTTGAAGTCGATGTTAGAGCGTTATAAGATGCAGGATCTGACTGTGGCTAACGTGGATCTCATACTAAACAGCGTCTTTGATGGTAATAAACCTTCAGCATTCTGTAATTGGGAAGAACAGCTGACGATGGTAACGTGGCCGATTTCTCTGTTGGCTCTGGATTATTATGCACTCCACATTCTGGACACATTTACTGTTTCTCGTCTGTATTCGGTCTCTGTCCAGTATAGATCAGCTCTATGGAGGTAGAGCAGGAGTGTCAAACATACGGCCCATGGGCCAAGACCGGCCCACCAAAGGGTCCAATCCAGCCCATGGGATGAGTTTGTGAAATGTTTAAAAAAAAAAAAAAAAAAGTTACACTGAAGATATGAACAATCAAAGAGTCACCTACGTACAGCTCAATATGATGGAAAAGTGGATGGGGCCAGTAAAATAATAGCATAATGACTTATAAATAATGACAACTACAACATTTTCTCTTTGTTTTAGTGTAAAAAAGTTCAATGAAATGATGAAAATGTTTGCATCTACAAACTATCCTTACACAAAAAAGGTGAATAATCTAAAATCATGAACGACCTGGAATTTATTAAGAAAAGTAAGTGAAATTTTAATGATATTCTGTTTTGTGGATTGGTAGATCCATTGTGACCTGTAAATTGTAATGAACATATGTAAATGGAAAAATGTTGTTGATATTGTACTTCTATTTTTTTGCCCCCCCCCCCCCCCAAAAAAAAAAAACAAAAACAAAAAAACACAAATTTGCAGTTATATTGTCATATTAGTAAATTGCTCTTATTTTTCTTAAGAAATTTCAGGTTGTATGTTGTTGTTTAGGTTATTCACATTGTCATAATGTAATTTTACTTTTTTCAAACTAAAAGAGAAAAATTGGGATTATAATTTATAGATTATTGTGTTATTTATTTTACTGGTCCGACCCACTGGAGATTGAACTGCATGGGCTGAATTTGGCTCCTGAGTTTAACAGCCCTGAGGTAGAGTTTTAGTTTAGGTTCAGATGATATGAGTGTATTTATACACAGACACACGTGAGACACACACTGATGCACATTGTGAATAGAACACACGCTAAAATTAAAATGTGGTATAAATAGAAACTAAGCAGTAGCGAAAGTGAAAGAAGAGTTTCCATTAAGAGTGGAACACGTGTGATATGTTCATGTAATGATTTATTTTAAAATGAAAACCTTTACTGATGGTTTCGTCGTTTATACACATAGCAAACCTTGAACATCATGTACATGAATAAATGACTGAATGGAAACCTATTACTTTGACTCTTAGAAAGTTGAAATGTCTGGTGAATGCATTTTTAAAGGTCTTTACACAAGATTTCAGTTTCAAACTTAGGATCAGGAGAAAAAAAAAATAAGTGGTGTAACAAGATGAAAGTGATGTAATAAGATATAAGAGATACAGCAAGAAGAAAACAGCATAAAAGATGTACAAAACAAAAATGAGGTAAAAAGATAAAAGTGAAACGTAAAAGTAATACGATGAAAGTGACACAAACGCAATGTAGAAAAAAAAAAAGAAAAGTCTCAAGAAGATGTAGTAACTAAAAGATGCAACAATTTAAAATCATCGTAAAAAAACCCCAAAACAAAACAGAAAAGATGCAACAAGAGGAAGACAGTGTAAACGATAAAAAGAGCTTTACAAGATGTGAACAACAGAAAAGATGTAACAAAAAAGTAGCGGCAGGATGAAAGACATGATGAAAATGATGGAAAAGGACAGAGGATGAAGACAACTACTGTATATAATAATCTGTATCATAATACTGGAAGGTCTCAGAGTCTGTGTGTGTGTATCTGCACAGTTCTGAAAAACTGAGACATGTTTAACTGGCCAATTTGGTACCTACAGTTGAGGAATAGTCCCACCTCCACATTAAATATCTCAGCAAGTTGATAGGACTAATATTTTGGGAGATATTAGCCATTTTGGAATACAATAGCCTTACAATCATGTTGCTTGGTTGACCAGAAGCGCAGTACCATGCTGCATGACAGGAAATTAAGTTAAAAACAGGAACCATGCTCTAATATACTAACTTCAGTCGCTAGATATCGGTATTAATATGACCCGTGGCTCCCAACAGGTCAACGCGCTAGTAATATAATAACTATATACAGGGTGGGGAAGCAAAATTTACAATGAACATTTACTTGTTTTTTCTCAGCAGGCACTACGTCAATTGTTTTGAAACCAAACATATATTGATGTCATAATCATACCTAACACTATTATCCATACCGTTTCAGAAACTTTTGCCCATATGAGTAATCAGGAAAGCAAACGTCAAAGAGTGTGTGATTTGCTGAATGCACTCGTCACACCAAAGGAGATTTCAAAAATAGTTGGAGTGTCCATAAAGACTGTTTATAATGGAAAGAAGAGAATGACTATGAGCAAAACTATTACGAGAAAGTCTGGAAGTGGAGGAAGCAACAAAAAACGTTCCAAAGCTTTTATTAAAGCTCTCAAATCCAAAATCCTAAAGGATCCAACCAAATCCATGAGAAAAATGGCAATTGAGCTTGAGGTAGACAACAAGACCATTAGAAATGCAGTAAAATATGATTTGAAGTTAAAATCTTACACCAGAACACCAAAACACTTGTTGACAACAGCTATGAAGGAAAAGAGATTGGAAAGGTGCAAGAAAATTATTACATGGTTCAAGAACAAGTCCTCCATTGTAACGATCTTTTCAGATGAAAAGATCTTCACTGTCGGCGCTGTTCTGAACCGCAGAAATGACAGATTTATCGCAAAATCTCCTTTGGTGTGACGAGTGCATTCAGCAAATCACACACTCTTTGACGTTTGCTTTCCTGATTACTCATATGGGCAAAAGTTTCTGAAAAAGAATGGATAATGGTGTTAGGTATGATTATGACATCAATATATGTTTGGTTTCAAAACAATTGACGTAGTGCCTGCTGAGAAAAAACAACTAAATGTTCATTGTAAATTTTGCTTCTCCACCCTGTAGTGAGACGAAAACATTAATTAAAATAAAAAAGAGGCACAAGACTAACTACAACATAAAAGATGTGACAAAACAAAAATGACAAAAAAGATGCAACAAAATTAAAGGCATGATTAAAGTAAAAAAAAATTATAAAAAATAAAAAAAGAACCAAGATAAAATCATTATAAAAGAAATTTAAAAAAGGCATAAATACAGACTTTGAGAATCAGTGTTGTGTTGTCAGTTTGTGTGTGTTAGTATGTCAGTTGTTTTGTGTGTCACCTGGTGATGTTATGTTAATGCCTGGTGCATTAGAAGGTGGTGCTAACATTATCTTTCTCTCCATAATTGACCTTCTGATGTTCCAGCAATAATTCAACAGTGACTTGAGAATAGAAGAGTAGAAAAATTAGACATTTTTGCAATCCATGATGTATAAACTAGTAGATTTGTGTCCAGGCACAACATTTTCAACTGGAGACATTTTAGCTCTCATAGGTTTTATGAATGTCTGCTGTAACATCGATATACATCACTGACTCGACTTCTACTAAACCACATGGCATTAGAATTTGCATGTGTCGGGATGCATGTATTTAACCCTTTCATGCATAGGTCACTACAGTGGAAAGTTATTCTACAGCTGTTCTCTTGTATATTAATGGGTTTTGTTGTTTTAGTTCCATATCAGCCAACACAGTGGACGCTCATCCATCATCCCATAATACACTGACATTCATACCATTACTGTAACTGTGCTGTTCTTGATAAACCTGATCTGCAGTGACATGTCTGAATGTAAATCAATTGTTATTTGTTAGACAAAAAGTTTTTTTTTTTTTTTTTAATATTATCTCCATGAAGTAATTACTAGCATTAGAATATGTTAAAATGTGAGAAGACATCAGATTAGCAACATTAAAAATGGTTTTATTTCATTGTTTTCATATCACTTTCTGATATTGGGTTTTAAACACATGTTTCTTTACTTCAAAAATTAAATGCATGGATATTTTTGTAACTCCATAGAAAAAATAACTCGATCACATTGTTTTTTTCATGGCTAAGGAGGAATAAAAACACTCAAAAAATAAATCTTGACTCAGGTTCTCACAATTCATGCATGAAAGGGTTAATGTATATGTACTATCTGTAAATTTGGGGGAAAAAAATGTCTTAAATATTTATCTCAAGTGCAGGAAGCCTCAGAATACAAAATAATTATCAGATCTGTAAAAATGGAAGTTAAAAATCTGTAACATTAATATTTAATCAGGCTGTGACAAAAGGTGAGCTATTAAAAACAGGTCTGCAACCCATTGTTGAAGTTTGACAAAAGCAGCTCTTAACATTATGCACTTCACATGCAGATTACTGTGGCAGCTAATTCAGGAGTAGAAAATAAGCTGTGAGCTGCATGTTTGATTTCCCTCAGTCAGATCTGCCCTAATGCTCTAATCAGGGTTAAAATGGTTAAAGCATTTAGCTGTTGTTCAATACTGGCGCAATGATTAGAATCTTTCAGCTTTTTTTCTGCAAAGTTGATTCCGTCATTGTCACATTTTGTATTGACTGAAATACTTGAAAACTTGCGGTAAATTCTTGCTACAGTTACGTATAAATGAGTCAGACTTTCAGTGTAAAACACAACATTTATCATCACCACAAACTCAACATCATAGGTAAACAAATGTAAACCACGCTTTAGGGAGCATGTATTATTTACAGCAAATGACATGTTCATGACTCAAACTGTGAGACAGGAAAGCGCTCTTTTTTTTTCCTCAGTGAGTGAATCATTTTTAACATCCGTGCAGTTCTGCTATAAATGCTCACACCAGCAGCGTAGACCATTTGACTGTGACGAAGCTGGCAGCGAAGACACAAACAGGAAATGAGACACATCTCTGAACACCCTGTGATCAGAGCCTCTCAGTAGTTTGACTCTTTGTGCATGTACCTGTGTGCAGTCGGTTTAGACCGCAGGTGTCAAACATGCGTTCCGGGGGCCAAATCCGGGGGCCTGCGAAAGGGTCTAGTCTGGCCCTTGGGATGAATTTGTGAAATGCAAAAATTACAGTAAGATATTAACAATCCTTTTAGTTCAGGTTCCACATTCAGACCAATTCAATCTCAAGTGGGCAGGACCAGTAAAATACTATCATAATAACATAGAAATAATGACCAGTCCAAATTTTTCTCTTTGTAAATGTTAATATTTTCATGTATTTGCATTAAAACAAAGCAGAATTTTGCAAAAAATGTGAGTAACCTGAACAAATATGAACAACCTGAAATGTTTTAAGTGAAGTAAGTACAATTCTAACAAGATTCTGTCTGTTATTAAATGTTTTGTGTATTTGTAGATCCACTGTGATCTGTACGTTATAATGCACATGTGTAAATGATAAACTGAGGCAGAATATTATTAAAAGTACACTTATTTTTTCAGTTTGTTCATGTTATTCACATTGTTTGAAAGGATAGTTTGTAAATGTAAACCTTCTCATGATGTAAATTTACTTTTTTTGCTCTAAAACAGAGAGAAAAGTTTGGAGTTGACATTATTTATATATTATTATGCTATTATTTTACTGGTTCAGCCCACTTCAGATCAAATGTAGCTGAATGTGGCCCTTGAACTAAAATGAGTTTGACAGCCCTGGTTTAGACTGAATGTGGATCCACAGTTGCAAAATGTGTGGTGTTCTTATTTTAAATGAGTAATACAAGAAACTTTGGGAGCTTTAATGGTATATAGGACTGTGTCTCGTCTAGATGGAGTTTGCCAGTTAGTTACATAAAATGTACTTCCCCTTTGGTTTGTCTTCTACTCATCACATAATCATGGCGGCTGACAAGGGCCAAACACACTGTAACGGCCCAATGCGTCTCAGTTAGAGAAAACAGCTGCAAGTACAGAAACAATGCAAATTCACAAACTTAAACACAAGTCTAAACGAGGAACAAAAAGAGGAATGTGGTGCAAATGAAAAAACATGCTCTTTCTTTCTGATGTTGCTGTCATTTGGGATTGCTACATCTATCACCACCACTGTCTTCTGATGTTTATCAGTCATCACTATGTCAGGCTGATTGGTCATCTTGTCAGTCTGGGCTTGTGTGTATCCCGTGATGCGCCCGCTACCTGGTTATACCGCTCTGTGTATGCCTTGCCTGCCAGCATCTTACACCCTCTCTTGCATAGGGGTGTGTATTGGCAAGAATCTGGTGATATGATACAAATCACAATACTTGGATCATGATACGATATATCATGATACTGTTAAAAAGGCAATTTTTTTTTGTTTGTTTCTTTTTTTAAATGATTATTTCCTTGAAGAATTGAATTACACCCGAAATCTGCACAAATACTAAACACATTTTTATTGGATCACAACAGGATCTAATGCTATATCACAAAATGTTCCTCTGTTCAAACTTAAATTATGTTTTCAGACATTACAGTTTAAGATCTTGTTCAAATGTTCATATTCTATTTGTTCAGAACTAACATCAGAACATTATTTTTGTGCAATGTCAACAAAGGAACTAACATCTTCCTCTCTCAGACAGTAAAAAGTGCTCTCAGGATGCTTCAAATAACCATTATTTAATAAAATAGTTTTAAATGATAATGAATCAAATATAAACAAAAAAGAAAAACAAAAAACATAAATGAACCTCCACAATAGCTGCATTTGAATAAATATCTAAAAATATCGATACAGTACTTTTTAATATTGATACAGTATTGTGAAATGAAATGTCATGATATATTGCAGAATCAATATTTTCTTACACCCCTACTCTTGCATACCTCTTTAGGCAGTAGCTAGGGCTGTGAGCCTTTGCTTAGGCTCCAGTGTTCAAGTCCTCCAGCAGAGACTGGTTGTAAAGCAGGAAGTAGTTGAGTTCCCCCAGGACTTGATGATTCTCTCTCTCAGGTCAGCTGGCTTTGTATTTAGTCTGTCTGTCTTTGGGGCTTGGTACCCAATGTCGATGTCATCCTGGCTCCCCCTTGCCGTAGAATCTTTGTACCGTGGATGAGGTACAATGCTGTACCTCATCAATCTCTAGCTGTGAAAGCAATTTCCTGTTGTGGATATTCCATATAAGAGCTGTTTCTTAGTCAGTGAAGATGTGGGGTTTCGAAGCAACCATTTCTCCCACGTCCTCTGCATATATCCCCTCTCACTGGGATTGCGGTCCATCAGTACCATGTTCCCTGCCCTTCATGAATGTTTTGTTCCAGTAGCACAATTTGACATCAGGATGTCCTGGATCCCACCTGGATCCACGTTTCACTCCTGCTGGGATTTGAACCCCTGACCTTCCGCCCCAAAGTCAGCAAACACTGAACTATCGATGTTTTATATATATATATATATATATATATATATATATATATATATATATATATATATATATATATATATATATATATATAGTATAACATATTATATCAGGCAGCATGACATGTATAATCACAGTTAAAATTTGATATGTTTATTACCGACTGCAAAAATTAAAGTCAGATTCAGCTCATTCAGTAGCCTAAAAAATTTCATATAGAGGGTATGCACGTGACGTCACCGCCAGCAGAAGTCACCGTGGTTCCGCCCACTGAGTGGCAGAAAGAGGGAGATGAGTGACAGCATTGGCTTCAATACTGTCTAAACTTAAGAACAATATTTAATAAAAAATGGGGAAGAGCTGTTGTGAGACTGATTGTATGAACAGGTTTGAAAAGCAGTCGGAGCTATCGTTTTACAGACACCGAAAGACAAAGAAAAGAGAAGTAGATGGATCTACAAATCCAGGAAACCAAACCTAGATCTGTGGATCCCGTTTGGTGTCAGGTAACATTAATTTATGCTGTATTTTTGGGTAAAATCGTACCTTAAATTACGTATTGTTTTGGCTAACGTTACTTCTTAGTAAAACTCTTGGTTTCATGATCAGATCTTTCATGGTTTTTGTCTTCATTTTGTGATTATTAACCTTGTGCCCCTACATGATTAGTAAACTAACTTAAACTGAGGCTAACCTTGTTTTTCAAATACGGGGGAACTGGAGAATAAAGCTACGACGGAGTATTAAAGCCACATAAGAAAATAAAAACACTTGTCACTACGAGTATAAAGTCATAAAATATCGATATGAAACCCGTAATTTTATGATAATAAAATCAAATACAAAAAGAATCACAATGTTATGAGAATAAAGTCGTAGTTATAAAAAACAACTCATAATTGAAGAAAAATGTCATTAGTTTATGAGATTAAAGTCGTCATATTCCGACAATAAAGCCATAATATTACAAGAATAATGTCGTAATTTAAAAACAGGTGGTAAAAATATCATAATTTACAAGAATAAAGTCGTCCCCTGCTGGTCCACAGCAGTAGTATGTGTGTTGTATAAAGTACATGATCTGAACTAGACTCAGTAAATCTCCTCAGTCCCAGTAGATCATGCATATATTCACTGGGGTCAGTCCACGGTCTACTGTAAATGCACTTTGGATCAGCTGGTTCTGGGCCCTAGTTTTGGACCCTGGTTGTCAGCAATGATGAAACCATGTATATTTGTTTCAGGTAAAAATAGCGATGATCCCCTTACACCCTGGATGTCAGGATACTCCATTTCTGTCCACATGTCAATGTTCACGGACCACTTGTTCTTTGGTACCTCGTACGGATCCATGTCATGTCCAATTGTCCTTAATTTAATTTCATATTTCACATTTTCCAGGTCTGGCTGTGTTTACTGCTATACTCCGTCATGTTGAGCAGGTTGATTTTTGCCACTCAGTCTGACTTAGAGGGGCGTGGCCCAGGGGGGAAGTGACATATGTGCATACCCTCTATTGTCATTCGTGTTATTCTTGAGACTCCTGAAAAGCAATCTTTGTTCTTAGATGCTGACCACACGAAGCTGTGTGTTTTGGGGGAGGGTTTTGAAATCTGTTGTGGGCTCCTAGGCTAAAATCCTTTGTCAGAGTCTGAAGAAGCCTCATGCACAATATGATGCTTTTATGCACCTGGTAACAGTAAAATTGAGTAATAGCATTAAGCCGCCTGAGTAAGAGAGCAGAACAGCACAAAACAAACCAGCTGTGTTTCCTTCTTCAAACACTTCCATTACCGACCTGGGTTAAACTGCAGTTCCTCATTCTTATATTATCTAAATATTGTATTTTATATATATGTATTCCTTTAAACTGATGTTTTTACTTTGCTTTAATTCATCTGTTAGACTGTTCCATAATTTAACCCCTGTGAAGGAAACACACATAAAATACATAAAGATGATTGTAAGGATGTTGTTGCAAGTCATGTGCACACTCATGTACCACAAAATAGTTGAACATGAGGATGATCAGTGTGAATTCATAGTTTTAAAACTGAAAGTACTGGAGCCACTGACAAAGGCATCAGTTTGTGGGATTAAGTGCAGCCGGAAACGTGCATATAACAGTGAACACAAGCACACACAGTCATGGCTGAGTGATGCGAATCTGAGCCTCTGGGTGAACACATAAATCACAATGTGAGTCCAGGCCGAGACGGCGTTAAGTCATGTGGTCGCTGATCACACTGTTATCTGCTCTGTTCTGCTGATCCTCAGCTTCACAGAGTCAAAGGTAATGTTTTTTTCTGCTTCGGGCAGAGAATCGATAGGTGACAGAGCAGAGCTACCAGGTCACTGAAGGTGTTCTGTCGCCTGTTATGCATCTCAGTATTTTATTGTTGAAATAGATAAAGCTGTTTTTCCCACAATGGTTGAAAACCGTCAGGAAGGCTTTAGCCTCTGTCATCGCTTGTTAGAGATACTGTATACAGACATGAGGAGGAGGTTGTAATACTATTGACATGCAAATCTACAGCTATTTATACAAAAAGGATTAGACAGAAGAGGAGTTTCATGTTTTACTTGAATGTGCCAGAACGCTTCCTTCAGAATTTCACAGTTTTTTCACGCATTCATCAGACCCCTCAGTGTTCTACAATCCAACCACATACTTTTATGAATAAAATGTTACTGTGACTGGTAGAAATGAAAGTTATTCAAGCATATCGTAAGCCTCATAGCATAATTGCCTAGATCATGCACTATATGGACAAAAGTATTGGGACACATTGAATTCAGGTGTATCTTTTCTAATAGGGGTCTGGGATACAAAACAATAATGACAAATGTTATAATATAGTTTTGTATTGTCATGAATATCATTGCATTGGTTAGTTTTGTTTAAATTGTTATCTTTGCTTCCACATTGCCTCAGAGATGCCTTTTACGTAATTTCTCTCAACCTTAATTTTTTTTGTTTGTTTTTGAATCCATGACTATGATTATAAATGTTCTACTTCTAATAATAAATATTTTTCATGCTCTGACTGTAAATAATATTTTTCTATCACAATTAACCATCTACTTTCTTCACATCTCACTTAGGAAGAAAAATGTGTCATTAAACTTTAAGGAAATATTGATGTTTAAAAACTATATGGATAAAAATATTGCTACATATCATGGCCACAGCTGTCAGATGTCCTGTTCATGCTGGTTAGAGATATAAACATTAATATTAATAATCAATGTGATATTTGCCACAAAATAAAACTATATTATGACATTTGTCATTATTGTTTTATATCTCAGACCCCTGTTAGAAATGAAACACCTGAATGCAATGTGTCCCAATACTTTTGTCCATATAATGTATGACTTAGGCAGTTATGCTATGAGGCTAACAATTGGAGTGTAGGCAGCACATTACATCACAGGTCAATACTAATATGGTCATTTTGGGTGATAGATTGGTAATAAGTACGTAATGTGGTAATATCGTGTCATCATCAAAGTAATAACTGTATAATAAACAATGCAAATTACTGGAGGTTAAAACTGTGATCACCATTTTGTAATTCGGAAATACTTCTGCCTTTATTTCAGTGTGAAGCTGTGACTTAGCCATGTAGTGTCTGTGTAAAGACCATAGTGATGTAACATTAGATAAAATGTCAAGACATTAGAAAGAAACTTCCGGATTGAAAGTTTTTTGTCATGGTCACATGGAAACAGACTGCATATTTCTTATATTTCAAACCTTGCAGAGATGATTATTTTCATTGTTAGCCTCCATCCCAGCCTGGTAAAACTAGTTTGCTGATGCTAGTTCAGCAGCTAATGCTAATATTAGCTGTCAAACATTAGCTCAACTGAATTCGACTAGAATAAGGCAAAAGTCTTGGAAACTGGAACCAGTTCTTTAGTGTATCCTCTCAATATTAGCATTAGCATTAGCAGCCCAACTAACAAACAGAAACTAAATTTAGCTCCTCTCCAACATCAAAAACATAACAGATGCTGAACTCCTTATTATTTCTGCTGTTCTTCATGAGACTATTAATGAAAACTTAAAACATTCATGGGTTATTACAGGAGTTCTTACATGGTTATTACTTTGGTGATTGGTTGCACAATATTTTTCAAAAAACTATTGTCCAAAGACATGCTCTTAATAGGTTAATTGGTCAGATCTCAATGGCCTGTATGTGTGAATGTGATAGTGACTGGTTGTTGGTGTGTATAAATGTCAGCTCTATGGTGAACTGTCAACATGTGCACCCCACCTTCACCTTATGGTATCTGGGATGGGCTCCAACACCCCCATGACCCCTTGGAAGTCAACTATTATACCTCTCCTATTGTGCTGTGAGCTGTAATGTAAAGCGCTGCCTACGTATTAACTTAAAAACCTGTTTTTGGTTCAATCCCTGCCTCTGATTCCAGGTCGAGTTGGGAGCTCCCTGACCTGCGTGATGGGAAGATCCAGGCGATCAGCGACTCCGACGGCGTCAACTACCCCTGGTACGGCAACACCACAGAGACATGCACTATCGTCGGCCCCACCAAGAAGGACAGCAAGTTCACTGTTAGTATGAATGACAATTTTTACCCCAGCGTGACCTGGGGCGTCCCGGTGAGCGACAGCAACGTGCCTCAGCTCAGCAGCATCCGCCGTGACCAGAGCTTCACCACGTGGCTGGTAGCCATTAACCAGGCCACCGCAGAGACCCTGGTGCTGCAGACGATCCGCTGGAGGATGAGGCTTCATATCCAAGTGGACCCAGAAAAGCCTCTGGGTCAAAGGGCAGTTCTGAACGAGCCCGTGGCCCAGGAACAGCCTCAGATCTTGGGCAAGAACGAGCCCATCCCTTCCAACGCCATGGTCAAACCCAACGCCAATGACGCCCAGGTGCTGATGTGGCGGCCAAAGAGCGGTGACCCCGTGGTGGTCATCCCGCCCAAATACTGACCCGTTTCACTGACCAGACTGGCCTTTGATACCTAATCAGTATCATCACCTGTTTGTTTCCTGTTCTTTTATTCCTGCTCTTCACCAGCTCTCGCTGCTTTAACCCCTCTTTGATTTTTATTTTCCCACTTTTTTTTTTTTTTTGCCTCAACATGTATCTTCTCTCTTATGCTTCACAAAAAAACTGACACAGAGCAAAACAGAGAGAAAAAATAATACTAGGACTAAAGCAGCTTTGAGAAAAAAAAGACCAGCTGAGGCGGTAAAGATACTTTAAAACTGGAGTGAACAAACTGCAACCGTTCTACCTTCAAAACTGGGTCGGGTCTCACTGTGCTAAATGTTAAAACAAAAGCTGAAAACAAAACCAGACTTTTTTCTTATTTTGGCTGTTTGGGCCAAATCATATTGAGTTTATGAGTGTGGGTGGATTCAGTATTTATATGACCATGCTACATACATGGATATGCATAATCATTGCATATGAATACCAATTGTGTTTTTATTTATAGGCTGGGAGAGAGTGCATTCAAGTTGTGTTTGTTTGTTGTGTGCTTAACATGAAAAACTGCTATGGATGACATGATAGATTTAGTACTTTTTTTAAAAAACATGCAAGACATTCAGTCCATGCTGCCTTACTTTTACATCGTCGCTTTCCACTGCAAACTTTTTAGCCTTAAACAAAGTGCAATGCAGTATATTTGCTCAGTTTGTCCCGTCTCTTCCAGACCAATGGTGCTGGAGTGTGTGGGTTTAGGACAGGAAGAAGAAGACAACTGTGGACTTACATTTACCTGACATATGTATTGTCTCACAATAAGAACCAGCATTATGTGTAGATGCACTTACAACCAGACTAACCTGATGTGTTTCAAGTGCTTTATGTAGCAGAATTTGGAGATTGCCCTCTACTGATGAACATTCAGCAAAGCCAACCCTTCTCAGTAGCACTCAAACACAGTCCATTATATGCGCAATAACAACTTGCTTGAGCAGAACATACTCATAGGCACTTCTCAGCAGGAATAGGCTATGAAACGATCTCAAAACCGCACATTTTTACTTCCTATAGATGGCTTCAACAGCCTGTGCACAACAGAAATTAGCGTGACACCTGCAAAGCGTCACACAGGTAGATTTTGTGTTTGGCAACTAAATTTTGGAAGATTATCCAGCAACACACTGACAGGTAAATGTACCAAAGTAGTGATTAAGTAAAAAGCTGCCTCTGTTCCTGCTGTTTATGTCACAGTTGGACGCAGATAGAGGATCAGGGATGCGTTCAGGTGCAGCCTGTAAACTCTGATATCTCCCTCTGTTCTGAACAGACTCAGATTGTAGATGTATTATATTAAAACTGGATTCTAAATCCTAAAACGACACCCGTCCTCTTCAATGACACAGCATTTCAAGCTTTTCTGCTTCGTCCATATTAATACACTCTGGCTGCTGGAGGAAACTCTCTGGGAATAAGAGGGAATATTTCCATCACACAGTGGCAGGATTGTCATCTTCTCTCCTTCCACTCTCTATGCATTGTCATTTTCAAAGCCCCGTTTCTCTTTCTTTTTATGTGCCGTTTTCTTCTGTAGTACAACTACGGGTGTGGCTGGGGGGCTGCCCCATGGGGAAAAGCTCTTCCCCCTGGGAAATGCCCTGTCCAGCCTGCCAGAGCTGAATGGATCCTGTTTGAACCCCCCCAGCCCGTTTGACAATCACAGATGCCTGCCCCCCCCACCCCCACATTGGTTTTCTACCCCCCCAAACAAGCAAAATGCTCACCCACATATGACACGCTGGTCACACCTCTGAGTGCAACGAACTCCCATTTGTGCACATATTCTGCCCAGACGTGGCCAAATAACGCTGACATAGTGGAGGCGTACAGCACTGGTACACAGTTAACACACTGTGGAGATACTGTAGGTGTGGATATGTGAGACAACAGCCCGTTGCACATGTGGACTAATGTGGACTAATGTGGACTAGTATCCACACCTTCTCACATGAAACAACGGCCTCACACACTGTACACTGTAGAGGATGTAAAACCTGCACATTCGAAAAACCAATGAGAAACAGACTGATACTGTGTTTGCAGTTGTAGGTGTGCTATCAGCACTTTTATCGTCATCATGGGGAAAAGGTTTTTTAGGGGTCAGGGATCGTTTCTCCTGCGATAGAGTGAATGTCCTTAAGGGGAATTGGTGATGGTTCAAAGTGTCAGCACCATACCCAAATCTATTATTCCGTCCATGGTGCCGACATATGAAATGTTGCATTCAAGTACTCCTTGCAGATTCAGAAATCTGTCCTCAAAAAAGGTTTTAAGAGGAAAATGTGGTTATTTGTCCTATTTTCCACAGGCTAAATACATAATAGAACATCTGTCATTACACTGAGGGGATGAAAATGCTTCCCCACTTTAGTCAAAGGATGAAACTCGTTCCTCTGCGTACAACCATTATTTGGATACTCTTCCAAATGGCAGCATTATTAAATTATCTGTTGTGGTCCATATTGATATAGATCAATATGGAAAAAAAAGACCTAGTGATTATATTTGTTGCTGGTTCACCCAGTCCTACTTTCACTAACCTTGTCTAATTTGACATATTTTGCAGTAAAATCTTTCAACTTCCATTTAGAGAACAAGAAAAGTTATCTTTTTTCCCTTCCATCCCACTTTCTGCTTATTAATTTTATTCTTTACTCTGTGACATGTTGAACAATCAATACTTCTGTGAGTACACAGTGACCAAGGAGCCAAATGTTAAAATGTGGAGGATTTAAATGTTTTTTTTAAATGCTTTAACATTCACAGAGTATTCTGCCCTCTCTAATCTATCTGCTTTGTTAAACCTGTTTTCTATTTTTTTGTCCCTAATCCTCAATTATCTGTAATCTTCATCTACACCGGTAATGCTAACTCCTTCTCCTCCTTTTTGCACTCATTTTTATCTGCTTTAGATCCTGGAAAAGCAGAGCAGGAAGTTGGCATATAGATAACCTAATTCTCTGCCAGTTGCCAGTTTTATGCTGCAGAAATGTGGGGCTTCTCGCTGACCTCTTTATTTTTTACCCCCCGCTAATGGAAAACACAAACAGCCCTGATCAGATAGAAACCAACATTAAGCAAGATTCTACTCATTTGACCGTTAATATCTGAGCAGTGCTTCAGCAAAGCTCACTTTGACATTTATCTGAAGTTATGATGGGAAACAGTCAAAAATGTTCCTATATATGTTTGAGTTTATGCCATTACTGTGCAGTCTGAAGGTTCAGATGGTGCAAACATCATGCAGATTCCAAATAAGTCCCTTTTCCTGTATATAACCAAAGAAATGATTTTCATGTCCAATATACCCAGAGTGTCTGACAATGAGCTCCTGTTTTAGTTTAAGCATCCTGTTCATATTCTGTCCATGATAATGAATAACTGATACCAAATGATACCGAGCTGAACCACAGCTCCTGTATCAAACCTCTTCTTTTAATTAAATAACTTCATCAAACATCTAATTACATTTTAAATCTACATTCAATATTTCTGATCAGACCTCTTCATATCTGACTGAGACACTCTTTGCTTGGGCCTTGGTCACTGTGGGCATCATAGTGAAGGGAGCCAGAGGCGGGGGAAGGGGTGGGGGGAGGAGAGGGGGGGTGACTGTTGTCATAATTAGATCTGAAGTGACACACTTCCATGCCCTAGATGGACTGAACTGTGTCGAACATACAGAGCCGTAGCAAAGGCCAGTCTGAGTCATGGCTGAGGTTCAACTGAGGCCAAACGGCAAAGTTCAGAGGTCAAAGCGTTGCAGCCCCTAAAACGCAGGGTGACGGTTGGGAAAGTCAGCTGTAGGGAAGAGCACCGTTTACCAGATGACAACGGACATAATCCAATTAGACATTAAAGTCAGATTGGAAGGAGGTTCACTTATACCAAACTGAAGTACATGTCAAACAGCAGTCACAGTATCAGCTTTAAGCACAGACGCTTCCCATATTTTTACTTTTCCGATTGACTGTATTTTGAATCAGATTTTTCCAAAGCTCTATGTTCTATCTGATCAGATACACATCAAAAGTAACAGCATGTCAACAAAGAAATACGAAGAGAGCATGTATTTAAAAGTACTCACTAAAGGCTCTACTGATGTAATAATGATTGTTTGGAGCAGGAAACAGCCAGTATCAACCCAATTCCTCCCCATTCTGCATTATCCATGAATGACCTTTGACCTTATTAGAGACCAGATGACAGTTGAGTTGAACAGTTCTGTCAGAGTCATAAAAACCCAAATAACTACATCTGAGTTACTGAACATCACATTCAAACTAAGTAAAAACACAGCACAAAGTGGGAGCGTTTTAGTCATTTTTTGAGCTGCTGTTTATTTATTTATTTTTAAACAGCTGTTTCTGACTCTTTTCAGTGTGAAAACTCACTCAGTTTGGGGGAGATTCTAAAAATTGACACCGAGACTTTTAATTTTTGCTGCAAAAGTGTATTTGAAAAGTACAGGTGATCAGTTGGACTGATAAAGCGGAGGTCATTTTGTTTTCTTGTCTAATAGTTTAAGTACTGGACAGCGTGCAGGAGTAACCAAGACAACATGTAATGTCATTAAAGCTGGACACGCAGAGCGACCTGTGCGGTTAAAGCTCATTGGAGGGATTTAGCGGAGGAGTTTCACTGATGCATGTCTGCTGTTGTTGAGTCATGGTTCTGTCGGAGGTTTTGTCCTTGTCATAAACCAGGGGGCAGAGCAGACGCTCGCCCTGGGGCCTGGGGGGGGGCTGGCATGGTATCTGACCGTCACATTGGTTGTGTGAGGTCCATTTACCAGCCCTGCACGTGGAGCGTCTGACCACAGGACACACACTAACCTGCAGAGCCATATGCACACACACCTGTCGGATAAGAAACGGAATAATCCAGATAATTGTTTTTGTTAAATGACGATGAGAACCTTTTAAGCAGAAACATGTGCCTGTCAGCTATCCACAATGGAACAGAAAAAAGGGAGCTATGTGTCTGTGTGCATCAATATTGTGTTGATGATGGGATATTTTATTACAAAGGACTTTACGTGATTAAAATGATGTGCTTCCTTAAACCGAGCCACACAAAAACAAAGTTGCACATGTGAGACGAAGGGCAAATAGTGCCAAAAATAGGCCAAAACTATGCAATGGCACATGGTTCACGAGTCTTCTTGGCACCTAATAAGCCACATAATAGTTAGTTTTATTGATCAGTCTTTGCATTTGCTGTATTTGTATTTTCCAGAGAAACATGCAAATGCTAAATGTAGCCATGTGGGAAACATGCAGTGTTTTGTGCTTGTATCGGGCTGTGCCAAGAGAAGGTGACGCTCCGTTCACTCCTTTCCTAAACCCACACCATTACAGTTCTTCTGAGGGCTGCTACTTCTGCTTCACATGTTTATGGAACAATTTACCCTGTAGTAAATTAATATTATCCCTGTTTACCACTATTACAACCATTAAATGCCCCAAAAGTTCATAACTCAACTTTTTTTTTATGGCTTTTTGTTTTAATGCTTATTCGTTTCTGTCAGTTTATGTTGTTGTTCTGTGGTTTAAATACAACCCTAAATGCACAACTAAAAATGAAAAGAAAAAATATATATTTGAGGTACTTGTTTGTTTTCTGGAAATACAGCACTGAGATAGTTGGAGCAGGATGTGATTTTCCTTTTGTTATGCTTTGACTTTTACACCTATACTTGAAAAATGGATCTGTTCTGGCAAATATATAAAACTGTGAAAAATGCACAACCTGTGGGGAACCTCCCCGAAAAGGAAAAAAAAAAAAATACAAGAGGTCTTTTTCATGAATGAATAAAATGTACAAATGTTATCCTTCATGTTTTTCCAGTATTCTTTATTCTCTCTGAACTCATTTCACTGTGAGTATTTGATGGTTTCATCCACATAATAACTAATAGAGTTTTCTTGCTGTTCAGCAGATAGAAAAAAAAAAAAGACGGAAGGAGCCTCGAGTGTTAAGATGAAAAACGTTGAAAGCCTCAACAGTGACAAACATCCCTGAGGCTGAACATACACAGAGCACATGATGCACTGGATCAATGAAATTCTATAGAAACACTAGTGCTGTTCAGTGTCTCTGTTTGTTGATGACAGTCATTGAAAATCTACAATCTGATACAAGGTCTATTTATAAGACATTATTGTACAGGGTGTTCATGAAGTCTCTTTACAATTTAAAATGTTTCTTACAAAAGCAAATTAATGGACAAATCTGTGGAAATTATTACAAAATGAAAGTAGGTATTGAAGTTGTTTTTTTGCCTCATTTCATACACCTCTATATGGACACCATTAGTTGAACATGGAATGATGGAAGATGTTCTTGGTTGTCCACTCTTACTTAATCCTGTAGTTTTGCCGAGTCTACGTTCAATTTTGTTTTAAAAAACCACGATACACATTGTGCTTTTTCTTGAGGAGTAGCCATTTTTTAGGGGTTTATTCAACAGAATTTCATCAACAGGATACCTGAAATACACAAATGCAACGTGATTAAGAACTTTAATAATCACTGAGTACATAGAACAAATCTGATTACAGATCTCATCAATTGCTATTATAATTTTTCTGTTTACTTGTAAAGAGACTTTGTGGACACCCTGTATTTTTATTTTTATTTTTTTTGATCGAGATCTTTTTATTTTCAAATGTATAACAAGAAACATACACCTGGAACATGAAACTATATCAGGTTCCTATCCAACTACCCCCCACCCCACCCTCCCCAAATACTGGAAAAATATACAAACTCCCTTCAAATATATGTACAAATACACACACACACACACACACACACACACACACACACACACACACACACACACATATATATATATATATATATATATATATATATATATATATATATATATATATATATATATATACAGGGTGGGGAAGCAAAATTTACAATATTTTCAGGCAGGGATTGAAAGACAGTGTATGACCAATTAGTTTATTGAAAGTCATGAGAATTTATTTGCCACAAGAAAATTGACATAATAGAAAATGTTTTTATTCTATGTGTCCTCTTTCTTTCTCAATAACTGCCTTCACACGCTTCCTGAAACTTGTGCAAGTGTTCCTCAAATATTCAGGTGACAACTTCTCCCATTCTTCTTTAATAGTATCTTCCAGACTTTCTCGTAATAGTTTTGCTCATAGTCATTCTCTTCTTTCCATTATAAACAGTCTTTATGGACACTACAACTATTTTTGAAATCTCCTTTGGTGTGACGAGTGCATTCAGCAAATCACACACTCTTTGATGTTTGCTTTCCTGATTACTCATATGGGCAAAAGTTTCTGAAAAGGTATGGATAATAGTGTTAGGTATGATTATGACATCAATATATGTTTGGTTTCAAAACAATTGACGTAGTGTCTGCTGAGAAAAAACAACTAAATGTTCATTGTAAATTTTGCTTCCCCACCCTGTATATATGTGTATGTGTGTGTGTGTGTATATATATATATATATATATATATATATATATATATATATATATATATATATATATATATATATATATATATATGTGTGTGTGTGTGTGTGTGTGTGTGTGTGTATATATATATATATATATATATATATAATATCTGGGTCAAAACCATGTGATCTGAATGTAACAACAACTTTTGGTTGGTTTATAATGGGACAAATTTCAAAGTGCTTTAGCATGAAAACAGTTTAATTACGATTAATTACTGTTGGCAATAGATCGGAAGTCACATATGGACTTTCATTTGGTGCCATGACCTTTGACCTTGAGTGACTTTGAAAGGTTAAACCCATACCATAGATTTTGGAAATCCAGCTAAAAACATGTACAAATAAGAGGAAAAGAAACACAAAAAAGTCAATTTCTACTGAGAAATTTTTCTAAAGTCCAAAATCTAAATTCAAAATTAACAGCATGTGCAATATGGTGAAATATACAAGTGTCACAGCTTGATTGATGACACAACCTTTGACCTAAAATGATCTTGAATGGTCAGACAAATGTCAATTAATGTCTTTATATATGTTGTTAGACTACAGGACCCATGGTCCTATTATTATTATTTTTTTTTTTTTTTTAATTCTGCAAACTAGTAAACACACAGAGATCACCAACCTCCTCTTTGAAAGGTAAACTGTTCATAAGGAAACCTGTGTGTTAAATCTCCGTCTACTGTGACCTCTCTGCCTTTCACACTTGCACTGTTACTCATTGCATTCACACACATTTAGAGGTGTGGGTGTATATTTTGTGCAGGAGGATAGTATGGGATGAGTTTAGAAAGTATAGGACAGGATTAGAAAAAAGTAAATGAGGATTAGATAAAAATAAAGTCTTCATATCAGTGGATCATGTCACTGACTGTGGTTGAGCTCCCACTGGTTTAAATTAAGGTTTATGAGTCAGAGAAATAAGATATTAATAAATGTGGTGAAATCATAATCCAGTTTCTGGTTCTGGTTATGATGTGATGATAAAAAGAACAACATAGAGGAGTTTTGTTTGTTTTCTGTATGTACAGGACAACTATTTATAGCAGGGGGCTACATTCAGCCCAGTATGATCTCAAATTGGCCAGATCAGTAAAAAAAAAAAAAAAAATGCCAGAATAACCTATAAATAACGTAAACCCCAAACTATTTGCTATGTTTTAGAGTGAAAAAAGTTAAATTACATTATGAAAGTGTTTACATCTACAAAGTATCCTTAAAAAATGTGAATAACATGAGCAACCTGAATTTTCTTAAGAAAAATATTTGTAATTTTAACAATATTATGCCTCAGTTTATCATTTACACATGTGCATTACAACTTATAGACCACAGTGGATCTACAAATACACAGAACAGTTAGTAATAGGCAGAATATTGTTAAATTTACAATTACTCCCTTTGATATATTTCTTGTTGTTCATATTTGTTCAGATTATTCATATTTTTAGGTTGTAAATGTAATTTTTTTAATGCAACCCAGAGAATAATAACCCAGAGAAAAAATTGGAGTTGTCATTATTTATAGGTTATTATAATAATATGAAAATTACACTTACTTCTGTTAGGACAGTTCAGGTTATTCCTATTTTTTATGAAAGGATAGTTTGTAAATGTAAACATTTTCATGTAATTTCTTTTTTACAGCTGGAGTTATCATTATTTCTAGGTTGTTATGATGGTATTTTACTGGTCTGATCCAGTTGAGATTGAATTGGGTGAAAATGACCCCTGAACTAAAATGAGTTTGACACTCTTGACTGTTAAAATATCAGTATAATTTTTGCATTTCACAAATCCCATAGACCCTTTGGTGAGGCAAATCAGCCCACGGGCCATATGTTTGACACCTCTGATCTATAGATTAGAGCAGAATTAACCTGATTGTGAACAACTGACTGGTTGAATAAATGGTTCTGGTTGGCTGAACTGTGCTTAGAGTCCGATATAAACACATGCCTGTGACCACGTTACACTAGATTTACTGCAGCAGACAAAACGCTTCAGGCTGTCAGTGTTGGATGTTGATTTACTGTCATACTTACTCTGCATAGATGTAACTGTCATATCAGTCCCCGGACTTCTACTTGTTTTGTCTGTCTTGTGTGTCGTTTCCTGTTTTATTTTGTTAAGTTTCCCTCATGTGTCTTGTCTGGTATCTTTACTTCCTTTTTGTGTTCACCTTTTCCCTGATTACCTGACTCCTCCCTGATTGTCTCCACCTGTGTCCAATTGTCTTCCCGCCCTCTTGTGTATTTAAACCCTGTGTTCTCCCCTGTCCATTGCCAGTTCGTTTTCCTCCTTTTGGTGTGTTAACTTACCAGCGTTTTTTGGATCCTGTTTGTTCGCCTGCCTGTTGTGACCCGTTTTGCCCTTTGACCACCGTCTCTGCCTGTCCCTCGTCTGCCTGCTCGTCTGTCTTCGACCTGGTTCGTCTATCACACCTGAGAATTCGCCTGACCCCTGTCTGTTCATCCGCCTCGGTGCCCTATCCTGGTTTCGACCCCTGCCTGGACTATCGGTACGTGAGCCTGCCTATCCCCATGTACGTTTGCCTGAGTGATTGTCCTCCCGTGTATGACCTGGTCTGTCCCCTGACTCTTCTGTGTTTCTTCCTAGTCGGGTTCCCCTCGTGTGCTCCCGACCAGGGCTGTAAAGTGGTTCTCCTGGAATCCGAAACCAAGACGGTTCCCCACCGCAGCCACACTGAAGAAAGATCCATTACTTTCCTGTGTGAATTATTAACTCTGACTGTATTCAATAAATCCCCTTTAATTGTATTTCCGTCTGAGGGTCTTGCATCTGGGTCCGGTTCTCGTACCATCAGTCCTAACAGTAACAACTGCTTAGCGCGAGGATCCCTGTACTAGATTCATCAGAGTTACATCAGTGATGGGGTTTGTTTGTGAATCACCTCAGCTCTGACTAACACTCAAACTAAAACCACATATTGTGATTTTGCTGTATATGTAAATAAAAATTGATTTGATTCAGGCCTTGTACAGGTAAAACATACCTGTCCTGAGGTAGTCCCACCGCTATTACCAAAGACGAGTGATAATGTCATTGAAAACTTCATCAACAATTGCCTGTTTGTCTCAGACAGATCAAAAACAAACTGATCTGCATCTGAATACTTGCATCAACTTCTCAGACCAATGGAACTGAGCTACGGTGATGTTTCCTATGAATAATTCTCTGTACTTCCTTCCAGCGGCAGAATTTTCATTCGTCTTGTATCCAGATAAATCTCGTATCATTTTAAAATACAATTTATTTTAACTAGCAGCATTGTACCCGTGGTGCCATTGTACGATAGCATGATAAGTAGAATTTGTCTGCCACCACTATCCATTTGTAAACTACCATTTAATCATGCATTGTGCAGGGAATAATTTGAGCCAGCATGTGAGGCATGAAGGGAAGAGCATGTATTTGTTTGGCCTGTCAAGCATGATTAAATTCAAACAGCGGTAGTGAACTGCAGCCTTCACATTGTAGCATCGTCTGCTAGCAGTAGAAATTTCATGAACGGCAGCATAACCACTTCCGAAAATAGAGTATGGCGGCAGGGATGAAGAATTCAAAGTAGAGAGAGGCTAAAATCACAGTTATACCTCACAACATTTGAATACGGACATAAAATTGTGTCTAGTAGATAGTCAGGTAATGTTTCTATTCATTTGGCGAGTTTGGCGGCGATTGGGCCTGTGAGGGCTGAGTAAAATCCGTAAAAACGCCCTCCTGCGCTGCAACATCGATCGGACAGACACAGAACGTGCATTATGTAGCTGCATTTCTGGTATTGATGAAACAATAAGATATATACTGTATGTAAAAAGAAGGTAGTTGAGAATGTCTCCTGCATATTCCCTGAACAGAACTGTTATTTACTGAAGTTGGTGTCACTATCTTGTAAGCTGATAAAGACACTGTCCTATGTGATACCCTCAGGTTTTAACACGTTTATATATGTAGAGCCAGGAATCTTCACCTCTAAGCTGTAAAACATCTGATTACATTTTAATATACATCCCTAATCCTTGCCCCTTGGCGCTAACATGATTGAACAGTCCTTCAGTAATTACTAGGTAATGCAGATAAATGTTAACAATAACTACAAACTTTTTTAGTTGGCAAACATTCTGCTTAACATTGATAAAGATTTACGTTATTGAGTGAAACAATGATTATTTGTTCAGTCCATATGTTAATACATTTTTTGTTGCTATTTTTTGTCCTTTATGAAACCTTGTATATGTAGTGACCTTTGTAAAGGTATTATGATATGCACAGGCTCCAAATGCTTTAATTCATTATTTATTATTCCATTTAGCATGTAGGTAAAAGCTTTAAACTAATCTGTCATCTACAGAGTAAAGGGGGGGGGGGTTGTTTTCCTATCAGTCAACATCATGACACACTGACTTTCATATTTGAAGACAAGGTGCCTTGACATTTAGTGGCTTCGATGGTCTGATGTGTTTTATTTAGTTTAAACTTCTGTTTTACTGCTCAGTAAAATGTTGATCTACTAATCCTATTAATACATGTAAATAATGCAGTTTGTCATCTTTTCATGGTCATCAGATATGACCCATTTGGACATTCAGAGGCTCCACAGTGAACATAGTAATGACGTCATCTTAATTAATTATATATTTTACTGGAAAAGTCACTTCTTCAGTTTTCTGTTTCTGATATAATAACCCTCAATTTTAATCTGAGCTTTGATGAACATCTACATGATCAGTGAATTAAATACAGGAAAATACCAGATTTTTACTGATAAAATGCAAAAGACAGAGGATAATATTATAATAAATGGTGATAAATCGCTGAATACAGGTTAGATATAGAGAACATTTAATTTGGGAACTGCCACAAAAGTAGCACTGGGTCTTTATGGGTTAAATCAGTGGTTCCCAACCTTTTTTGGCTCGTGACCCGATTTCAAAATCACAAACTTCTGGAGACCCCAGACATTCAAAATGGAGACTTTTTTTTTTTTCTAAAATTCATTTGTTTTTGATCATGTAATAGTTTGCTATACTATGTTGTAAATAAAGAGGAGGAGACCTCGGGGAAGACCTAGGACATGCTGGGGAGACTATGTCTCTCGGCTGGCCTGGGAACGCCTCGGGGTCTCCCGGGAAGAGCTGGAGGAGGTGTCTGGGGAGAGGGAAGTCTGGGCGTCCCTGCTTAGACTGTTACCCCCGCGACCCAGCCCCAGATGAAGCAGCAGATAATGGATGGATGGATGTTGTAAATAAATGTTAATTTTAGATGACACTTAGTCTATACAGTATAATGTATATTATTATGGATGGAGGCAGAAAAGCCAGGTGTAGATTACTGCACAAAGTGAGAATTTTATTTTCCTTGGTCAGGATATGTACAGTCAGTCCAGCTTGTATTTACAAGGCTGACAATTAATACTAAAAAAACAACAAAAACAACTCAAACTATGAATTATGAAAGAGCTGCAGCATCTTAAACCAACCACAATGAAATTTGAAAGATAAATAGAACCACAGTGCTTCAGTTTCAGTCATGTCTTTTATGAATTGAACTCATCAAATATTTTTCTATTAGGTTTTTTTTTTTTTTTTTTTTTTTTAAGCAATTACTAGAAATTTCAGGCGACCCCATTTGAATTCCAGGCGACCCCACATTGGGTCCTGAACCCAAGGTTGAAAAACACTGGGTTAAAGAGACCTAAATGTGAATGTGTGTGAACGCCGTTAATGGAAGTTGTTGAAATGCTGATATGATTCCTGTGTGTGTATCTGCTACCTCTTCTGTCGATGCTACCCCAGTCACATTCCTGAGCTGCATGTTCACGTCTATATTTACGAGGCTGGGTGTCCCTGTGTACATCCACCTGTCCCTATGTGTAATACCCAATAATCACCGGGCCGCTGGATCTGCTGCACACACTGCTATAAATACTCTCATGGTGCCAGTGTTCATAGCCCCCTCTCATTCTTTGTGATCTCAAGAATAATACTGGAGCTTAATGGACACAGATTTAGAGGAATCTCCTGCCGGGGCTCTTTAGTCCACGCAGGGTGGAAATCCAGGACAGGCCTCATACTCCATGTCACTTAGATTTCTCAGAAATTATGAGATATCGCCTTTGAGTTTCTGATCTGGGTTCAAACAAGGAGCACAGCCCCGAGTCCACCCCCCAAATAAGCCAAAGTGGAGGTATCTTAAAGTGTAATACCACTGTCAGCCACTAGCAGCACCTATATGGGGTGTCCCCAAAGTCTGGGCACGAATGCATCTTTTCAAGAAATTAAATTTTCAACAACATTTTATTCAACTGGAATATTAATGACCATTCTTCACGTCGACTGACAAGTACCAGTTCATTTGTTTCTTCTTTTGACTAAGCCATATTCAATCTGTGGAGATAAAAAAAAAAATCATACTTAATGAGATTTATGTGTCCAGACTTTAGGGACACCTTGTAGAAGTATATCCATCCATTCATTTTCTGAACCGCT
>NC_043968.1:69047682-69067682 GCF_902148855.1 Sphaeramia orbicularis | reverse complement strand
GGTGTGCCAGGAACAGCACTTGCATTTCCATGCCAATGTATCAATGATGGCTTGAAGAATGAGTTCATCTTTTATAACCAGTTCTGTACCTTTTTTGTTTGTTATGACAAAGTGCTCATTAACCCATAAAGACCCAAACAGCCACTGGCGACCAAAAGCATCTACTGACCTAAACTGTTTATCTATTTACCTGTTGATTCACTAATCCAGGGGGTGTCAAACTCATTTCAGTTCAGGGGCCAAATTCAGCTAAATTATATCTGAAGTGGGCCGAACCAGTAAAATAATAACATAACAATATATAAATAATGTCAACTCTAAACTTTTCTCTATATTTTAGAGTGAAAAAAGTAAATTTACAGTATGAAAAGGTTTACATCTACAAACTATCCTTTCAAAAGATGTGAATAACGTGAACAAACTGAAAAAATAAGTGTAATTTTAACAATATTATGTTTCAGTTTATCATTTTCACATGTACATTAGAACTTACAGATCACAGGGGATCTACAAATACACAAAACATTTAATAACAGACAGAATATTGTTGAAATTGTATTTACTTCTCATAAGACATTTGAGGTTATTCACATGTTTTGTTTTGTTTTGTTTTGTTTTTTACAAAATTATACTTTGTTTTTGTGAAAATATTTACATTGACAAAGAGAAAAATTTGGAGTTGTCATTATTTATATATTATTATGAAAGTATTTTACTGAATCCTGCCCACTTGAGATTGAATTGGTCTGAATGTGGAACCTGAACTAAAAGGATTGTTAATATCTTAGTGTAATTTTTGCATTTCACAAATTTATCCCAAGGGCTGGACTGGACTCTTTGGTGGGCCGGATTTGGCCCCCGGGCCGCATGTTTGACACCTATGCACTAATCCTTTCAATACAAGTCAATAATTGGTGTAAAACAGTGGTGTAGTCCAGGGTATACGGCCGTATACATAGTATACCTATTTATTTTTCAGTCAGCATTGGGAATACCCACTTCTAAATCCCCCTGATGTGCACCATCAAATAGTATCTGAGACAAATTGCTCGTGTTTTCACCTAGATGGATGAAGCCATGACCTGCCCTACTCTGCTTCTAATTGGCTGATTAGATTGGTTAACTTTAGGCATGAGGACAGATGAGCCAATCAGAGGAAACCATTGCTAACTCGCGCCAACCACCTCTGGAACCTGACTGGACACCTCAGGTGCCAGTGCCACCCCAGTTGATAGACAGGTCACTGTATGTCTCATTGAAAGATGTGCAATAATTGGAAATGTGAACAAGAAAGGCAGGAAAAACATATTTCAAATGAGTGACACATCGAGAGAACCTACTTTCATGGAATATATAATTCTGAGGTAAGTTTTAAGGTGGTTTCAGAATAAGTCACTGTTTTAAACTACTGAAAATATGACTGCACATTTAGAGAAGAGATGTTGTCGCCAAGAATTCAACTGTGTGAGTAGGCTAAAGTTATGAATGGCTAAAGTTATGAATGGCTAAAGTTATGAATGGCTAATGTTATGAAAGGCTAATGTTATGATAGGCAAACGTTATGAAAGGCTAATGTTATCCTATGTTTGCCTCATGTTGAATATGTTCAACATTCATGCAGCTGCTTGTGTGACCAGTAATACCTACAAACTGCCCCTAATCAAGTCATGATAATTTTACAATAGTGAGCAAATATTCATGATTTTTGGGTAAACTAAACAGAGTAGTCTGACATATCATTGCTTCTGAAACAACATTTTTCTGGACTACTTTAAAAAAAAAAAAAAAAAAAAAAAAAAGGGGCAAACATTGACAGTATACCCACTTCTCCAGGGACCACTACAGCACTGGTTTAAATTACAGTTTGTCATCTTTTTATGGTCATCAGATAGAAACACTGTCATCTTCTACAACATTGATTCACCAGTAAAACCCATGGAGTTTGATTAATGACAGTGGATGAAAATGCTTGTTTTTACATTTAGTTATTGATATCTAGCTGAAAAACTCACTTTTTTCCAGTTTTCCCTGTTTTTGATTTAATAACCCTCAACTTTCATCTGAGCTTTTATGAACATCTTTTACGAACATCACATGATCAGTGAATTAAACATAGGAAAATACCTGATTTTCACTGAAAAAATGCAAAATACAGAGGATAATATTATAACAAATGATGATAAATTACTTAAGAAAGGTTAAATAGAGAAAGCAATTAATTTGGAAACTGATACAAAAGTATCACTAGGTCTTTATGGGTTAAGGATGTGTTGGACTTCAGTGGCTTCCAGAAGTAGTAGTAGTGCATGAATTAAAAACAACAAAATTAAGTTATGCAGTGTGACCATAAAAGAAACCTCCATCTTTCAAAGAACTGACCACACTCTGAATGCCTATTTTCACTTTAACCAGTGTTTTATTTCTACACAATAAATGACAGCAAAATGAACATGATACTCATCTTTATGACTCTTCCTTATGAAAATATAGTACACATCAGACATGTTTTGCCATGTACCAGAGCACCAAAATATATATACTTGCAACTGTGAAAAACAGAGAGAAACATTGACTGAAACATAAAGTCCAATCTGTTGGATATGTGCCTGAAAAAGTGCATACTGTGTAAGAACCAAAACAGAAACAGAGAGTGGAGGCCATCAGATGGAAGGACTGAGGGTCGACTGGGTCTGATGGCGACCTTTACAGTGTTGGTGAAACTCGAAGTGAATTCAGAAGCTCACTAGGCAAAAGACTGAACAAAAAAAAAACCTACAGTATGGACTGTGGAGGAAACCAAAGCTATCGGTGCTAGTCACAATGAGACGGAGGTTAAAACTGAACTCAGATTCAACGCACTCAAAAGATTGGTCAAGTTTGATTACGAGGATCGACTTCAATAGACTCCGGGATTTGATGCTTTTATTGATCTCGACAACAAATAAATAATTTATGACTCGATGGATAACTTCATGGTTTCGACATCTGACAACAGTGCGCGTACTAAGCCATTATGAACAAATAAAAGCTGACAGCGAGTGGTGTGGTAAAGCATCACAGGTCTTTTTTTTTTCCTTTTTTTTTTCTCTCTTGCAGGTGATACTTTGACACTATGCACAACATATTCACGGTTTCATCTCTTTGTATAATAGTTATGATAAAAATCAATCCAAGAGCTACTCCCCATACAGTTAGTACATGGTTTGCAAATACAATCATCTTATAATATTATTATTTACATCTTAAAATATATTTGCTGAGCAATCGGGTACGAAACATTGCAGTAATACCACTAGATATCCACATAATATGTAAATACACTTTTTTTTTTCTTTTTTCTTTATAGTTCTTCCCACTTAGAAAAAAAGGGCAATCTGCCTTTTTTTTTTTTTTTTAATGTATTGAGGGATTAGGAAACAGACATAAGTGGACCATTCTATAACCAGAGGCATGTGAGAGGTACTTCATGTGTTACAATACACAAAGAAAATGTCTTACAACAAGATGGCACATCAGTATTTTCTCTGTAACGATCCAAGAAACAAACAAAAAAAAACAAAACAAAAAAAAAACAGTAGGGCTTCAGACTTCAGCTCTTCCATATAACCCCCCCCACCCCACCCATCGCTTCAGGATGAAATAGACACTGCCACTTTTAGACGAGCAACACAACAACCAGGTGTTAAATTAGGAACAAAGGAACGACTGTTGGTGGAGAACGTGGTGAGGGTATCAAAGCCCGTCGGAAAGGAGGCTGTTATACAAATCATATTTTGTGATAAGCTCCGACTCTAGGTGAGGAGAGCTGTGTTCCTTCAGCCGAACTTCAAAAGACTCTGTAAGCTGGGCAAACATCCTCTCTCATTTTCACAGGGCCAACTTGACCCTGGCCGCCCTTTGCAGGCATACCTGACAGTGACAGATGAGGCAGTGTGTCGAGGAGTGAGGTGGTGGAGGTAGGAGGGAGGGGAGGGGAGGGGAGGGGAGGGGAGGGGAGGGGAGGGTGGGAGTCCCAGAGAGAGAGGAGAGAGGGGGGAGATGGCTGCCACCCCCAGGAGAAATTCTGACTCATTGGCCTCAGGCTTGTTGCCAGTCGGCACTGCCCCCCCCCCCCCCCCAGCCCAGGGGCAGCCTCTGTGAGTACACATTTTCACACCTGGACAAATAGCAGGACAGGCCAGGAAAAGCAGCCCACCCATCCTTACCTCTCTCCCTCTGCCCACCCTCTACTTCCCTCCCATCCAAGAACACTCACAATCTGGGGCACCATTGGCTGCCTCCTGACCCCCAGCCCTGTGCCCCCCCCTTTATGATCCCTCTCTTCTGCAGCATTTTCCCCTGGATACTATGGTCCTTGTGCCTTACACTGGCTCTTGAAAGATCATTTGCTCTATTGGTGATGTATGAAACTTACTATACTGTTACTGTCTTCACAAGTTTTTGTATGTATGGCTAATGTGTGAATTTTTCAAAGAAAAAAATTATATATATATATATATATATATATATATATATATATATATATATATATATATATTTATACATATACATATATATATACATATATATATATATATATATATATATATATATATATATATATATATATATATATATATATGCAAATGAAGAACTTTACATTCTGGTTTAAAAAAAAGAGGAGAAAAAGAAAGATACACCGCATTCAGTAACATATACACATGTGGTAAGTCCTCATTGGATACAAATAGTGTCCATCTACACTTAATGACCAATGAGACGAGTTCTTTTTCTGGTTGTGGGCTTTAGGTATATACTGTGTCCACTCCATGCTCCCAACAAACCACAACAACACAGACAAAATGACAAATTTCGACTCACAACCGATAATGTTTTTGTTTATACGAACAATGTAAAAATAACTTACATGGACATTAAATATAACTTAAAAAAGTATAACACTCTCAATAAATAGTTCTACTATTTACACCATTGTTATGAGACGCAAAATACCAAAAATATAGAAGCAGCAAACATTACAGGCATGAGGTACAGCAAGGGATCCTGTGATGACTACAGTAGAGAGGTGATGTCCTCATCCAATGCGCAATCTTATATATTTCCCTTCCATCTCGGAAAAGCTATGGCTTATGGGTACCTTCTGCAATATTAAGAAAATATTTTTTCAACTGGACATGCAGTCATATTCTGTTGACTGTACTCCTTTCTGAGAGTAATAACCATCAGTTGTGTCCAAACTTTGAATGCAGATGCAGGTAACTGTTGAGGAGGAGGAAATTTTTTTAAGCAACAGGTCAGTTTGGAGGTTGACGGGAAGGATCCAATGACAGATTTCAGATCCATCCATTCGAATGGCTGAAATGGCTTTCCAGTGACGTCAACGGCAGATGAGGAACCGCAGTACTGCATGTCATTGGCATAGTGTAGTGATTGCAGGTCAGTCTCACCCCACTGGTAACAGTTCTATATAAAGCAGCCATATCTGGAGTAATAATATTACATATAGTTTGATTATATCAACATAATATAAGTTTTTTTTGTTTTTTTTTTACCATGGCTATATATTTTCATACAAAGTGTTAAAACAATCTTTTAAGATGATGTAGCCTTCAGAATGTCCTTTCAAAGTTTCATTGCTCATAAAAATTAGACTCTCAAGTTCCCTTTCATGGGGATTTCTTCATATAAGCTTTTCATTCTGCTTCGACGTCTCTTGGTTACTCAGCCAAAATATACACCTTTTTCCACCTAAGATGATGTATTACACAAACCTCAGGCTAAAACCAAAAGACAAAAATGTTGAAGTCTCACCCTCAGATGTGGGACTATATTTACAATATGTTTCAATATAAGCATGTACCCTCTGATTTAAGTTGTTCGGGGGCTTGTTCAATGTGAATTAAAGATCCATCATTTCTCCCTGTTTTACTGATCAATCCATTCAGGTTGGAGAGGAAAATCTACAGATACTGGATACAAATAAAACACCAATGAAAGGAAAAGCTAAGAGTAGCACAGGGAGTCGAATGACCAGATATCATACAGTTTTAGATCACCATTATGACGATAGCAGCTTCTAAACATTTTTGAAAGATATACTTTTTTTTTATCTTCTTACATGGCAACTAAAAAAGTGCAGTAACTGAGGTCATAATACAAACACTGATTAAATAGGACATTTTGTAAAAAATGAAATGAAACAAAAACAAAACATTTTTCAACGCTCCATCCATCTTCAAACATAAAGCAATATTTACATTATTATTATTATTGGTTTTTGGAATTTTGATGGTTTGGTGGAAAATAATACCTTCTCACACTTGGTCTGCATGTTGTGGTTTTTACGAACGTCAACATTAAATTAGTCTTCCACTGCAATATAAACCGAGGGGTAAAACAATGAACCGACCCTCACATGAGTAAGAGGGACTGCGCTATTGGCCCAATCCGAATGAAAAGTCATATTGGCGCTGATTGTAACAACGAATTCAGTTGCATTGTTTTAACAAGAGCAGCAAAATTTGGACCAATATGTCAAGCAACGTTCATTATCAAATGTGCATGAGAAAGCCTGCTTTACACGCTGTATATGCATCTGGAATCAAGAGGAATTATTATACAGAGCTAGTCTAGCAGCCATATCATGTAAAAATGATGTTAAATGGTGGGGAACCCAATCGACAATACTGAAAAAAGTGCTGTTAAGAAGTACACTTTTTACTGTAGAGACAAAGGGATTCACATAAATAATAACTGAAATACACCTTTGTGACAAATGTGTTGGCGCCTACATCCAAATGTCACTTGTGTTTATCGGTATATATAAATAAAAACAGCAAGTGGAATACTACTAGTGATGGGACTGATTGAAATAAGTGTATATCCCTTTTGTCATTGCGTATGTGTGATCCGTTTATAGAGCTGTGGCCTATATCCAGCCCTTGACTGTACTTTCTGTGTGGCTGTGCTCTGCAGTATGATGAAGTTACAAAAAAAAAAAAAAAAGAAAAAAAAAAAGAACAAAAATCATCACAGACTCCTAGCAAGCATTGACTACATTCTGAACAGGGCTGAGATAATTTTATTTCCAGTTTAAACCTTGTGAATCAGTGCTTGAGGCAACAACTTTTTTTCTTTTTATTCAAGCAGCATGAGTGAGGGACACATTTAAACTGAAAGTAAAATCATCTCGACCCAAAGTGAGGTGTTATCGAAGACATTCTTTAAGTCGTGGTCAATGTACATAACTTGATATCTTCCCCGGGCGTTTGAAGCCAGTGTTGGGCAGTAATACGTAAAAGTAATGTGACTGATGCTTCTTTAAGGTTATCTAGGGATTACCATCTGAAATTCAGTAATTACGTTCCAGTTATCGCTTTGTTACTTTGACTCTGTCATACTGGTTTGTGTGCTATCGGAACAGGACTGATACCGCTTTTATCTCCCTCCAGGTGATAGTCGGGTACATTATGTGTTAGCGCAGCTGAAGCATGGATGTATTATTAGAACTGGATGCAAAGAGGGCTGGTGTTTGCATGGAACAAAAATATTAGTTGTTTGAAACGGTGGTGCCGTCTGCATTTTATGAAGAAAAAGGGCATGCATATCGTTAGCCTCATAGCATAATTGTGCAGGGGGGATGGGGGGCGGGGTGGACACTCTCCCGGGGGGCAAGAGTACAGGACGGGAGGGAAAAAACAATCGGGAAAAATCACTGGCTATTACTACAAAGGAGATGCAGCAGATTCCTCCCATGTTGAAATGCAAGCGGTTGGACTATTATAATGTTTCTCAACGGGGGTGGTACCCTTGTGTAAAGAACCCATGTAAGCTCCAAAGTATAACAGAGGCATACATACCCCCCTGATCACAAATTTCGGAAATTACGAGGTGAGAGGGGTTTTCTCTACACAGCTATATAAGCTATATATACACATCCTCCATACACAGGTTTGTTGTGGTACTTTTACAATAACGTATCCCCCAGTCCCACATTTTTTCAAGGATGGGGGGCAGCAGGAGGCTCATGATGCCGTTAGTGGGCCTATGTTCAAAAAAGGTTGAGAAACTCTGGCCTAACTCATACACAAATGTACAAAAGTATTGGGACATGATGAATTCAGGTGCTTCTATTCTAACAGGGGTCTGGGATACAAAACAATAATGATTACAATAATTCCCACCTCCCAGCACTTTGGAACGGGCCATAAGCACAGGACGTAGTGACAATGCCTTTGCAAAATAGAGTAAGGGGTAGAAGTTGTTCTAGTGGAGCCTTCCCACAAGCCGCCAAACTGGAACAACTAAATCATCACTAAAGATGCATAAAAACTAGGGCTATCAAAATTAACGCATTAACACAGATTCATCCATCATCATGATTAATCTGATAAAAATGTTTTAACACAATTAACCCATCTGCAGCGCAAAATGACTCTGAACATCTCTGCCAATGCATTTTGGGCAGTTTGTCCAAGTAGAGTTACCATTGCTCATGTGCAAATGGGCAGTTGATCCAGTAGTGACAGGCAACAGAATCGACCCATAAAGATGGAAGACACTAAACAGCACGTTGGCCCTCTGGATGGAAATATGAGGACAAAAAAAAAAAAAAAAAACAAGACGGAACAGTTGTTTCAAGTTGTTTTGTTGAAACTGTTGAAGGTACAATATTAAATAAACTTGTTAAGTACATATATATTCCCTTCTTTCTTGAGTCTTTTTGCTCATGCAAAATGAAATGTGATTAATATACATTAAAAATGAATGATATTTCATTTAAATTCATCAAAATTAATCCACAGCAACCCTGTGATTAATCTGATTAAAAACTTAATTTTTTTGACGGCACTATTAAAAATGTTAGGTTGTTGTTCTTTCACATAGTGAGGGAGACTGAACATGCAGTTAGTGGAAGGGACGAGAACATAGGCTGAAGGTCTCCAGTAGAGGGATTAGAGATTAAAGAAGATGTTTTGGGCTGTTGGGTATTTCAGTTGTAGTACTACGAGTCATCACTTGGGGAAGTGATGTTCATCTCCTGTTCTTTTAATACATCCATGAGCAGACAGCTGTGGGGATGTAGTCAGGTATAACAAGATTTACTCCCTGTAAATAAACACTTATCTGCTTTTCATTTTAGGTCTCCTGTAACAAGCCTTTTAACGTTAACCACCGGGATGCCTACATTTAGAGATCAATGGGTTTATTTTGGAGCCATTTGTTGTGGTTGGTTGTGTTAACTCCACAGTCTCACAGTGGGGATCAGGCTACGGATTGGACAGGATTTAAGACAAAGACTTAATGCTTGTTCAACCATTTTGTCTGATTTTTTTTTTTTTTTTTTTTAACACATTTTAAAATGTAGACGTGGGGGTTCAGGCTTTAAAGGCACCAAGGAGCTCAGCGGTGGAACTGATTACTTTCCTTCATGAGTAAATAGGTAATGTAATTAGAGTTTTAATGAAGGTGTAATGAGTCATTGAGTGTATTTTTCAAGTAACTTGCCCAACACTGTTTAGGATATATGACAAGTGAGGTTCTGGGGTTTTTAAAGTTCTTAGTGCATTTCATATGTGGTGTCGTCAACATCTATTCTGTATGCGAGCTGCAAGTATTCATATTAACATGCAAGTGTGAATGAATGCTGTAAAGAGGTACTGTAAGCAGCGAGGCAGACAAAGCTGTCTAACCCTAGTAGATATTATGACAAGATGGCAAGTAGCAGCAAACACAGTAGCAGAAGCCATGCTAAAATAGTTTTAATTATGCATTCAGATTTTGGCTCTAAGTAGAAAATTGTCTTGGAAAAGCATCTACGTTTTAATTCGTCAAGATTTTTTTATGCGTATGTGTATGTGTGTGTGTGTGTGTGTGTGTGTGTGGATTGGTGTGTTTTGCTTTGGCTTTTGTGTTGAATCTGTGGCTTGAACTTTAACAATATGGCTGCCTCATTCCCCACCAGGTAAGGAATAACATCTATAAGCCTGTGACGTGCCTTCAAAGAAACACATTACTCCCGAGAATGATGTCGAGATACAGAAATCTTGACCATTTTTAAACCTGGAATAATCTAAGTGAGGATTTTAAGCCCCTCCGAAAATAGGTGTGAAACATGCCTTCAAAGTGTCTACGGATTATTTTAACATTTCAACTGGATTTCCTTCAGGTTTGCGAATTTTAGAGCACGACGTAATTTCCCACGTGCACAATTTAAAGTACCTTTGGTTCAATCATGTGATTGTAAAGCACGGTAACTACAATGGACACTGAAACTGGCACAAAACCGAACAAAAGGCATGCTACCTAGGCTTGGTCATGTTTTTAGGTTTTTCTTTTTTTTTTTTTGCTTGTTTTTTTCTTTGTTTTCCTATTCTTTCAACAAAAAAACCAAACATCTGTTTCTTGTATTTTTTCCTTGCTATATATGTTGTTTTTAAATGATGCAACTGCGGAGGTTATTTTTCCTTTTTTTTTTTTTAGCTGAGAAATGAAGTTGCCTGTGGAGTCCTATCCTCATGTCTAGATCTGTCTGTGATGATGTGGAGGCCGTTCAGCTGGTCGGGGTTGCAGTATGGATGGAGAGGTATGCCTGTTAAGCAGCATGTGCAGGAAATCGGAGGCCGAGAGGAGGATGAAGGAGGGGTCTGCCTCGGCCGCTCTGGCTGTGTTGTAGTCGGAGGGTCCCAGGACGTTGAGCAGAGGTCCCTGTTGTGTTTCTGGTCACCCCAGGGAATGCACGTGGGTGTCCTTTCTGTTCTCTATAGCGTTGGGATCCCGACAAGAGCACTCATCCCGTATGTCGCAGGACATGGGGAACGGAATCACCTGAGGGAAAAGACAAATCAATCAATCACATGTTTATTCCAGTATGCAATGCCTGTTGTTGCTAATTATTATTATTATTATTATAAAATTATCTATATAATTTATATATTATTACTATTACTATATATTAGAATAATAGTATTATAAATTATCTACATTTATTACCCAGTTCCGTTTGTTCTTACTTCTAATTTATTAACCATAGTGTGTTTTCTCGTGTTCTATTTCTTATTCTTGTATTCTATTTTGTACTATGCCAAATGCTGTTGCTGCACTGCAGTTTCCTAGATTGTCAGGTAATTACTGAGTGCATTTGCAAAGAATAATGTAGAAACAAGAATTTTCCATTGGCTAAAAAGATGCATCCACAATAACATCTATTGTACTGTACATTGTTCAAAGTCTGGGACTCAGGAAGTTGTTCTTTCTGTCTGTCTGTCTACGTATCTATCTGTCCAATAATATCATAACATAATACATTTTATTATTATTTTTTATTATTATTACTACTTTATTATTATTACTACTAGTACTTCTAATCTGCAATGTTCTAATGTGTTTTCACTACTGTTTTCATATTTATTGTTATTACTATTTCCTTTTTTTCTTGTAATTCTTCTTATACATTTGGTGTTGTACTGTTCCTGGAACCTTAGTTTCCAGAGGGATAAACACAGTTAAATCCAATCGAATCTAATCGAATCTAATTGAATCTGATTTTCATGTGTGTGTTTATGAGAAAAAAAAATCTAGATTTAAAAAAAAAAGTCCATATAACCACAACTAACAGTAATGTATATCATTAATTTCATATCATTTTTGAACAAATATAACAGATATAAGTTCAGGTTTCATAAATACATTGCCATAGATGATTTTGTGACTAAAGACACAACATTATACTATGACCACGTCATGACAGAGTAGAGTCTGATCTGTGTGAATGCGGCTCAGTTCACTGAATAAACAACTATTTAGTCAAAACTGTTGGGTCTGTACCGATCAGTCAGACGACCTCGGCGGTGACTCAGACTTGATGCTGATACATTTGGCTCACAGTGATACAAGTGATTGAATCTTAAGCTACTTAGACACAGGTTAACCATTGCATTTTCATTAACAGTTAAATTCAAGCCAGATGCAAACTTCGTCTAAGTCCTTGGTGTTATCAGAGTCCATTGTTACATGACAACTGCACAGGAGGACAATTCAGACATGAATCAATCAATCCTAAATTTAGGTTTTACGAAACATAGACATGTAGATGCTGTACATGCTAACATTTTGACTCTTTGAATAAAAGTCTTTCACAGATGTGTCTTGGACTGAGAGTGTCATCAAGCAGATCCGTATCATAATAAACAAAATCAAATTAGAACCAATAGTCAACTCAGCACACAAACATAGAATGGGTTGTTAACCCATAAAGACCCAAACAGCCACTGGCAGCCAAAACCATCTACTGATCTAAACTGTTTAATACCTGCTGATCCATTACTTCTGTCAATACAGGGTGGGGAAGCAAAATTTACAATGAACATTTAGTTGTTTTTTCTCAGCAGGCACTACATCAATTGTTTTGAAACCAAACATATATTGATGTCATAATCATACCTAACACTGTTATCCATACCTTTTCAGAAACTTTTGCCCATATGAATAATCAGGAAAGCAAACGTCAAAGAGTGTGTGATTTGCTGAATGAACTCGTCACACCAAAGGAGATTTCAAAAATAGTTGGAGTGTCCATAAAGAATGTTTATAATGTAAAGAAGAGAATGACTATGAGCAAAACTATTACGAGAAAGTCTGGAAGATACTATTAAAGAAGAATGGGAGAAGTTGTCACCCGAATATTTGAGGAACACTTGCGCAAGTTTCAGGAAGCGTGTGAAGGCAGTTATTGAGAAAGAAGGAGGACACATAGAATAAAAACATTTTCTATTATGTCAATTTTCTTGTAGCAAATAAATTCTCATGACTTTCAATAAACTAACTGGTCATACACTGTCTTTCAATCCCTGCCTCAAAATATTGTAAATTTTGCTTCCCCACCCTGTACATGTAAATAAGTGAGGCAAAGTGCAGTTTGTTATCAGATATGACCCACTTGGATGTTCAGAAGCTCTGTGGTAAACATGGAAACACTGTCATCTTCTACAACAATTGATTCACCAGTAAAACCCAGGGAGATGGATCAATGACAGTGGATGGACACACTTGGTTTTTGTACAATTCATGATATATTTTACTGAAAAAGCCACTTTTTCTTCAGTTTTCTCCATTTTGACATAATAACCGTTCTTCTTTTCTGAGCTCTACTCTGAGCTTCAATGAACATCCACATGATCAGTGAATTAAATATAGGAAAATACCTGATTTACACAGAAAAATGCAAAATGTAGAGGATAATATTATAATACATGGTGATACATCACTTAAGAAAGTGTGAGATCAAGAGGAAAATTCATTTGAGAACTGACAAAAAAGTAACACTGGGTCTTTATGGGTTCAAAAGGGTTAAACCACGATACTTATATTTCAGTCAAGATCACTGCATTGCAGAAAATGACCTATAGTTTCCAACAGATGACAAAGAGAAAACACCACGTCCATCACAGTTTGCATATCCATGTCTTTGTACAACAAACTGCCATGTGATCCCATTTCCTCCACAGTTTCTCTAAATGGTGCTCAGATTTGAAGCTAAAGGTTCAGTGTGTGATATTTAGTGCCATCTAGTGGTGCAGATTGCAACCCACTGAATACCCACCCACCCTCAAACACAGTGGCCACAAAAGCACATGGAAAGCCCCCCATTGGAGCCAGTGTTTGTTTTGTGGATGACACCTGTAATACATCTTGACAGTGGATCTCAAAAAGAAGAAGTCCATTCTGAGCAACTGCAGAAACATGGTTGTGCAACATGGTGCGTTCTGGGAATAGAAACCCAACCCTTGTGTAGTTATGAACATCTCTTTCTGAGGTAATGAAATCATGAATCTCATTTTAAACTGATTATACACTAATAAAAACATAATTATCAATATTATTTCATATTCCATTTCTTAAGTTACATCCTCTTAAACCCCACTGAAACTTACACTCTGGACCTTTAAAAGTGGTCATTTTTCAGATTTTGCACATTTAACCCATAAAGACCCAAACAGCCACTGGTGATCAAAATCATCTACTGATCTAAAATGTGTAATACCTGTTGATCAATTAATCTTATCAATAAATGTAAACAATTGGTGTAAAATGCAGTTTGTCATCTTTTCATGGTCATCAGATATGACCCATTTGGACGTTCAGAGGCCCTGAAATGAACGTGAAAACACCGTCATCTTCTACAACATTGATTCACTAGTAAAACCCATGGAGTTGGATCAATGATACTGGATGGAAACATTTGTTTTTAGTTCAGTGATTGATACATTTACTGAAATAGTCACATTTTCTTTTGTTTTCCCTGTTTCTGATATAACAATCCTCAACTATAATCTGAGCTTTTATGAACGTCTACATGATCAGTGAATTAAATATAAGAGAATACATGATTTTCACTGAAAAGAATGCAAAATACAGAGGACAATATAATGAAAGTTTAAATGTAGAGAAAAATTAATTTGGGAACTGACACAAAAGTAGCACTGGGTCTTTATGGGTTAAGTTTGAAGTTTATTTCAAACAGTAGAAGCACTCAGACAGCGCAGACCTCCGCCAAGGCAGATCAGTGGGCCCCCGTGGCCCCCCCACCCCCAATCATCACCAAAATTTAATCATTTGTTCCTTGTGCCAGTATCAACAATTCCTGAAATTTTCATCCAAATCTGTCCATAACTTTTTGAGTTATCTTGCACACACACAGACAGACAGACAAACAAACAGACAAACCAATGCCAGCAAAAACATAACCTCCTTGGCAGAGGTAATAAGTAGAAACAAAACACAAAGGTAAAAAAAACAGCAAAGAGAAACCATTAAAAAGAAAAGGCATGTAATGCTTTAGCTACTTTAAAATCATATTCAAGTTGCAAGAGCAGTGGTGCATTATTGGGAAATATCGCAAACTAGGACAGAAAAACATCTAGATTTCTCTTCTGCACTCATTTGTCTTCAATGGTCTTTTTCTGTAAGTGGTGTGGTCCGGAATTTCACAAACACCAAACAGTTTTAGAATTACACTTTGGTGGTTCTCCATCGGTTATTTGTTGGATTTTCTATCAGTGAGACAAACCCTATAGCTCTTGGAGCTAAACCATCAACGCTACTGCAGTTACATTTCTGTGGTGTGACATCTTTCAGTTTTACCACATCATGGCAAAAGAAAATAATGAAGACATCCCACCGAGTCTGATTAGATTAGAAAATGAGCCTGTTTACATTCACACCAATATTCCGATCATTATCTGATTTCTGGAGTTATCGGATTATTCAAGAGATTATGTAAACAGGATAATCTGATCTGTTTTATCAGATAACAGTAGTAATCTGATTATGAGAAATTGGATTAACACACCTGGATTTCTCCCTAATACTCTGATGTCTTCCTGCATGTGTACAGGTTCATTTGATTTATTTTGTTCTTTTATGTCTGCACATGTGTAAACACAAATAAAATCATAGAAAACTAATGTTATGTAGTCAGACAATAACAGGAAGTTTGACTCTACCGTCACTATGTAGGTACAAACTCCGAAAGAAATCTGCTAATGGACTGGAGCGTCTAAACCAGGTTTTATTGATTATCACATTTCTTAAGTGCGTGTAAATGTGTTAGATCTGACTATTACAATTATCCGATTACTCCCAGTTATCTGACTTTTGTGGTCATGTAAACAGGCTCATTGACTTTGATGTTCTTTGGTGTCCATGGAGTCTCAGCAGGTAACAGGATTCATTTAGATATATTAACATTAAACTCCAATTCCTGCTCATGGAGGGTTCACAGCACGTCATGTCTTTGACTGTGCTATCTCAGTATCTCTGATATCCTAATGTCAAAGGGAAATAGAGTGGAAGCAAAACTGAAAGATCAGTGGCCATTGCCCCTGGCGTTTGACGTCACCGGATAACGCTGGCCATGCGTCACCGGCACCAGCTGCTGCTGCCTCGTCTGCTCACCTCTCAGGGGGCCTGCTTCAGCTGTTTAGGTACACAAAAAGTGTCCCCCTTCCTCAGGCCAAACAAGGAACACATGTGGTCCAAGTCATGGAAGGCAGGCAGCAAGACCAAGACCAAGGAAATGTCTGCATTTGTGTTTTATCAGATCAGTCTGCGAGGACCTCTCACTGGTGTCGCTTTTTCCTATTAGGGTTAAGTGGTATTACCTTTTCTACTTTATTTATTTATGTTGCACAATGGATCTATACAATGTAGACGTAATGACGTAACCGTCCACTATAACAAACACAGAGAGGTTGACAGCATGTGTCATGCCAAAAATTCAGTGCTTTTAGTAAAAGCTTTCTGGCAGATTCAGGGGTGTGTCACGGTGCTATTATCTGAATACGGAGTAGCTGCTGTATAATAACCCAGATTACTACTATAATGCCTTTAAACAAATTGCATCACAAGCTAATACTCCCTCAGAGAATTAGTCAGGTAATTACTGAGTGCATTAGCAAAGAATGATGAAGAAACGAGAATTTTCCATTGGCTAAAAAGATGCATCCACAATAACATCTAGTGTACTGTACGTTGTTCAAAGTCTGGGACTCAGGAAGTTGTTCTATCTGTCTGTCTGTCTGTCTGTCTGTCTGGGCCAGATGTGTCCTTCCGTCCGTCCATCGGTCCATCCATACCTCATATACACTTGGTTATTCTACATTTTCCATAACTATTTCCACAATTTAACATTTCCAATGAACATCAAATATAAAACCAAACAACCGATTTCAGGAGTTTCTTTCTTCCTCCTGTATTTTCTGCTAAGGCTAATACAGTATTTGGTTCAAATGAAGGTACATGGTGAAGAAGTGACAGTTATGTAATTAAATAATACACCTCTAGAACAGAGAAATGACATGGGGAAGTCGGTTCCACACTGAGGAGCTGGTTCTCCTTTGAAATGGGAGTAAAATGAGTTGTTTGTGTGTGACGGGTGTTCCTAATGTGAGGGCCAGGTGGGCAGTGCCCGGACTCTTCAGAGAAAATGAGGTCTACATGTGACAACTTTACAAGCCCAGAGCCGGACACACTTCAGAAACACTCCTGTCAACTGCATGAACAGCATTTCATCTGCAGCTTTGTGGTTGAAGAACAAATACTCACAATCCCTCACAATATCTTTAAGTTTTACACATTCACCTTTTCTTGTCGTTCACCACCTTTCTTTATTTTATGTCTCATCCAGCCCACCTCCTCACTCCTCCTCCCACTTTACAAGCCACTTCTATTTATCTCTCTATCTAGAGAATGATGGTGGGTGGCATATTTGACATGGTTTCCTTTGACCTTGACCTCCAAGGTGGCTGGGCCAGCTGCCACATCTGGCCCTGACTTGAGGCTCTCTCAGGGTGGCTGGGAAATGGGACTAGCTGGCCTTGTGGGCCTGGGGGCCCTCATGCTGCCCCGTATCCCTGGGCTAGAGCAGGGCTGGGGGAGGACACCCACTAACAGCAACATGAAAGCCCTTCCCAAGAACGCAGACCTTGTCAGAGCCCCATCCTTCCATCTCAGGAACAGGTCAGAATAACAGAGAGTTCCTCTTTACATTTCTATGTGTGCTGTATGTGCGTGTCAGCCGCTGCTTAAGGGGGAAAAGGTGGATAAGGGACACAAAGCTGAAAGAAAAGGAACTGGCTGATCTCAGATTTAAAGATTTAAACAGCGTGAATTAGCAGGTATGAATAGCTATTACAGTGTGTATTATTTTGTGTCTTTGAAACACATAAAGACAGAGAGAATATTATACATATTTTACAGGAATGAACATCCATCCTGTTTCAAATTCTGCAACTGAGGTCAATCTTATGGTTCCATTTTAGATGGCTTTCCATGAATACATTTATGAGCGTTTTGAAGTTTTGTAGATAAAAAATTAGAAATAGAGAAATTCAGTTGTTATGCAGACCCCCCCCACACACACACACACACTTTGTTGGATTGAATGACTGTCAGGTGCACTTAATTTATACTGTATAATAATTCTGTCACACTGTAGCCTAATCTCGGTACGTATTTTTAATCACAATCATGAGATCAAGTGGAAAAGTAATATTTGCCACAAGAGTCCCGCAAAGTGTGTGTGAGTGTGTGTGTGGGGTGGGGGGGATCTCAATTATTTTTGTCTTCTGTCATTCCAAAAATGTTCACACAAGGGTGAAAAATGCATTCTCTGCATCTTGTTTCATCTTTTCAATGTCTCCATGTGACAATAACCGCAGCCATGTGTGCGTAATTACGCATACAAACCATTTGCACCTCCCTTTGTGACGTGGTGAATATAGGCGCAGATTCCATGAGCAAAATTGCTTTCGGGTTTGATAAATCACTTTGCGTGTGCTATATTTATATATTTACATTGTTTCCTCCCAGCACACGCACAACTGCGTGTAAATGCCCTATATTGCATATTCATTATGGCAAACGTACTAACTGGATGCAGATGCACTATTTTGCACCTTTCAAAGATGCAACCCTTAGTGCACACTGTTCGTAAATCAGTTTTTTACATTTTTTCATTGCAGACATTTTTATACACGCAAACCTTTAGTAGATCTGGCACATAATGTACAGATTATGGACATAAGTAATGTAGCCTATAGCGCTACCTTACTACACCACCCACCTAGGTTTTCACCTTCAAATTTGCATTTTCTTTAAATTTCTACTTTTTGTAACATCTTTAGAAAGCTAACCTGAAACTTGTTTTGTCCTTCATGACTCTGCATCAACACAGTAGTGCCATAGTGTTTAGGTTAAACCCAAAGGAATGAGTTGCATTCACACACACAAAAGCTGAACAGATGTTTAAATGGGAAAACAAGACACAAGTTGTAAAAAGAAGATGAACCCTTTAAGGGCAAATGAAAAAAAAAAAAAAATCACCATGTTTGGTAAAATAAAGGCAAGCAAGCACTTCACCTCAGGAAACAGCCAAAACCATTAAAACCTGCAGGGAGTGTGTTCTTCCCTCCCGTGGTGTGTAACTACCTTTGCCCAGTTGTGTAAAGAAAAAAAAAAATGAAAGAAAAAAATAACACAAGACCTGTTCCTCCTCCCTGATCCCTTTTTGTACTTTTTGCACATTGTATTTTAGGGGAGTTACAGTGTGTTGATACTGATAAATGATTTGCCATAAATATTGCACTGCAGTGTCTGAACAAACTTAGAAAATGTAAAAGGGCAATAAAGCAATGCATCCCATTGCCATGACCATGAAGTGCTTGTGGTGACTGTGCTCCTATCTTTGCATTGGCCCTTTCTCCTCCTTTAAGCCTTGACAGGGGAAATAATATCAACTTATCTGCCCTTATATGTTTCACATATTAAAGCTGTGATGACTGCATGTTGTTGTGGCATCCGGTGAAGGTGATATTTGTTGTTGAGGGGGAAAACATTATACAGCTGCTAAGTCATATTCTACATCTTCTGTATGAATTTTGGCACGTAGCTCACCCAGCAGCTTTAGGAACACACACATATCACACTTATAAGCTTGTGAAAAAATTGGGAGTAGTGTGGTATGACTTTGTTACTATGGCAACAAACATCGCCAAAATGTCTCATTATTCTCCAAAGGGAAAACATTGTGAAAATAATAAAATCCACACCTTCAGAGTCACAGTACTTCATTATTCTTTAACACAGAAACTTGATTGTAACACTAAACTGGTAACAACTCCACAGATTTTATTGTGTTGAATTCAGATCTACAACACTAACCCATAAAGACCCAACGATACTTTTGTGGCAGTTCACAAATGAATTTTTCTTTATATTTATCCATTTTTAAGTGATTTATTGCCATTTATTATAATATTATCCTCTGTATTTTCAGTGAAAATCATGTACTTGGGATATGGGTCATATCTGATGGCCATGAAAAGATGACAAACTGCATTTTACACCAATTATTTACATGTATCAATAGGATTAGTGGAGCAACAGGTAATAAACATTTTATATCAGTAGATGGTTTCAGTGACTGGTGGCTGTTTGGGTCT